>NW_024070185.1:109832524-109859549 GCF_014754425.2 Oryx dammah
CACATGCACCATGCACACGTGTGCACACAGGCACACACATGCACACACAGGTGCACACACACATGCACACACTGCGCACACAGGCACGCTCACACACATGCACACACACGCACGTACATGCACATACATGCACACACAGGCACACACATGCACATACAATGCACACGCAGGCACAGGCACACACAGGTGCACACAGGCACGCACAGGCGCACACACACAGGCACATACACACAGGCATACACAGGGGCACACACACAGGCACACACAGGCACACACTTGCACACACAATGTGCACACAGGTGCACACACACAGGCACGCACACACATGCAAATATCTACACACAGTGCACACACAAGGCACACACTTGCACACACAGTGTGCACACAGGCAGGCATGGGGGCCCTGAGTGATGTCCTCCCAGCCCCCCGAAGTGACTGCCCCTCTTCTCCGTTCTCCTGGGGAGCAGGAACAGAAGCCAAAGCCTCAGCATCCTTGGTTGGGAATCTGTATCTGACGTAATGAATCCAACCGGATGACCAAGAAGGCCCGAAACGTGAAGTGTGTTCACTTCAGCTCATGTTAAGGGAATGGGGGTCTGCATTAAGGGGACCCCGGGGCACTGTGTCACATGCTCCTTGCTGTCTCCTCAGTCCCCAGCTGGCCTGGCAGGCGGGAGGCCCGGAGTCCTGGCCAAGCTCAGGCGGGGCTTTGGGCTATGGGAGGTCGTGCTCTATTTTCTTTATTAATTGATTTTTCACAGTTTTATGTGCTCTTTGTGAGCCAGGAACTTCCAGATGTACAAGCTGGGTTTAGAAAAGACAGAGGAATCAGAGATCAAATTGCCAACATCCGTTGGATCATAGTAAAAACTAGAGAATTCCAGAAAAAAAAGTCTATTTCTGTTTCATTGACTATACTAAAGCCTTTGATTGTGTGGATCACAACAAACTATTAGAAAATTCGTAAGGTATGGGAATACCAAACCACCTGCCTACTAAGAAACCTGTATGCAGGTCAAGAAGCAAGTTAGAACTGGACATGGAACAACAGATGGCTTCAAAATTGGGAAAGCAGTATGTCAAGGCTGTATATTGTCACCCTGCTTATTTAACTTATATGCAGTGTATATCATGCAAAATTCTGGGCTAGATGAAACACAAGCTGGAATCAAGATTACCTGGAGAAATAATCAATAAGCTCAGATATGCAGATGACACCACTCCAACGACAGAAAGCAGAGAGGAACTAAAAGTGAAAGAGGAGAGTGGAAAAGCTGGCCTAAAACACACCAGTCAAAAACCCAGGATCATGGCATCCAGTCCCAGCACTTCATGGGGAATAGATGGGGAAACAGTGGAAACAGTGAGAGACTTTATTTTCTTGGGCTCCAAAATCACTGCAGATCGCTAACTGCAGCCATGCAATTAAAAGGTGCTTGCTCCTTGGGAGAAAAGCTATGACCAACCTGCTGCTGCTAAGTCGATTCAGTCGTGTCTGACTCTGTGCAGCCCCATAGATGGCAGCCCACCAGGCTCCCCCGTCCCTGGGATTCTCCAGGCAAGAACACTGGAGTGGGTTGCCATTTCCTTCTCCAGTGCATGAAAGTGAAAAGTGAAAGTGAAGTCGCTCAGTCGTGTCCAACTCTTCGAAACCCCCTGGACTGCAGCCCACCAGGCTCCTCGGTCCATGGGATTTGCCAGGCAAGAGCACTGGAGTGTGTGCCATCGCCCTCTCCATGACCAACCTAGACAGTGTATTAAAAGCAGAGATGAGGACCAAGGTCCTTCTAGTCGGTTTTTCAAGCAGTCACGTATGGAGGTGAGACATGAACCATAAAGAGAGCTGAGCGTCGAAGAATCGATGCTTTGGAAGTGTGGTATTGAAGACTCTTGAGAGTCCCTTGGACTTCAAGGAGATCAAACCAGTCCATCCTAAAGGAAACTAACCCTGGATGTTCATTGGAAGGACTGAAGCTGAAGCTCCAATGCTTTGGGTCCTAATGGTAAGAGCCAAGTCATTGGAAAAAACCCCCAAGGCTAGAAAAGATTGAAGGCAGGAGAAGGGGACAACAGAGGATGAGATGGTTGGATGGCATCACCGACTCAATGGACATGAATTTAAGCAAGCTCCATGAGATAGTGAAGGACAGGGAAGCCTGGTGTGCTGCCGTCCATGGGGTCACAGAGCTGGACACGACTGAGCGACCGCACAACAACACAGTGTAGTCTGCAACGTCCTTGTATCGATTTTCTTAGAGACTGCCTGCACGCATGGAGAACCAGGTAGGGACACGCTTCTTGTCTCTTCTCTGCTTGTCTGATCCTTTTGGGCTCACCTCAAATGTGCCAGATGTATAATTAAAGGACAGGCCTTCCCTTCCTACTTATCCTATCCCTAAATCTGCCACATGGTAGGACTGGGGAGCACCTTTTCCTGGGAGTAAGTCACTGTATGTGATACAGACCGTGCGGCGCTCACGGCGGGAGAAGTGCGGTGGAGCCGGCACGCGGCGCTCACGGCGGCTGCCGTCTGTACACACAGACTTCTCGCCGGGGCACCTATCATCTCTAACGTTGAGGTGACGGCCACAGGTGCCTTTGCAGGCACTGGTGAGACCCTGAGTGCTGTTGGGGCAGCAGGAGATGGTTCTGGCTGAGAGAACCACAGAGGACGTGGTTCCTGCAAGTGTGGAGGGGTGGGCGTCCAGGCAGAAGGCGTTGCAGGGGCAGAAGGTGGAGGTGGCCAGAAGCACAGGACTGTTCAGACGGCTGCGGTGCCGGACGGAGGTGAAGCGGCAAGGGAAAGCGCGCCACGTGGTGAAGAGCTCCAAAGGCCAGCTAAGCGGGGAGGTCTCGCCATGGTGACTGGCTTCCAGGACATCGCTGACCTGGGAAAGGACAGGGCTCGGCTTTGAACACGGAGGTTGGTTGGGATCTCTGTGCAGCCTGCAGGGTAGAAACAGAGGAATCCAAGTGAGAAAGGAGAGTGGGGAACGGAAGCCAACTGGCAACAGCAGCGAGCCCGCGCCTGCCTGGAGCCAAGCCTCACACCGTGGGCTCGCTTAACTCTCCCAGCTTCTGCTAAGAGATGGGGCAGTCCTCAGCTAGGCCAAGGCCACACATAGAGTGCCAAAGCCCGTTTAGAGGAGCCTGTGGCCACTGGCGGTCACTGATGGGAAATTCAAGTGCGTGGTGTTTCCCCAGAAGCTCTTTTCTGTTGTATTTTACAGAATAATTGAACTGGATTTTTAATAATCTTATGCTGCACCTCCGATGTTTTGGGAAGCACCGAGCGATGTTCCGCGTGAGATCACGGTGGTGGCTCAGAAAAGCTGAGACGTCACGAAGCCCTAAAGCTGGGTCCTTACTGATGGCAGACAGCACAGTCGGGTCTTGCCATCTCTTTGCTAAGATTTCAGCTCACTCTGTAGCCATCCCACTGTTCTGTGTGAACTGAGAAGGAGCTGAAGGGTCCTTTCTATTTGCCTTGCGGACGGATTGTTTGTCCCCCCCCCCGCCCCCTGCCACCCGGCTGCCCTACAGATTTATCTTCATAATTATATTTTACATAGGCTAGTAATTAAATCAGTATGAATTCCCTAAACGTATCATGGCTGATTTCGAGGCAGAGGTGACGCTAACACGTGAAGGGAAGCCTTAGTCCAGGATGGAGAGCTGCGGGGTGTCCTCCAGGCTGAACACAGGTCAGGAGGGAGGATGGCGGAACTTTGGAAATTCATGACAAAGAGGATTTTTTGGAAGAGTTTCTGTTATGATTTCCCAGGACCATGGGTGCATGCTTAGGCACTCACACTGTCCGTCTCTTTGGATCGTCCTCGCCAGGATCCTCTGTCCATAGGATTTTTCAGACAGGAATACGAGAGGGAGCTGCCACTTCCTCCTCCAGGGGATTTTCTCAGCCCGGGATCAAACGTGCATGTCGTGTGTCTCCTACCCTGCAGATGGATTCTTTGCCCACTGAGCCACTGGGGAGCCCGGCTTGATCACCACGGGTTCCCATTCACCAATCTAGTATTCGCCATCATGTTTCCCAAACGTAAAAAAAAAAAACAAAAACACTTTAGTGTTAGTGTTAAAGAGTGATTTTTGTTATACCTCTGGCTGTTTCTCAAGTTAAAACAAAAAAAGACTTGTCGGCTGTGTCGTTCAGTTGCTATGGCTTGGTCTAAATGTGGAAAGCTGGGCCTTAAAATGATAAATTTTGTGTTTCAACCAGAAATTTCCCCATTTTTTCTGCTCCTTCTCTTTTCTGCTCCTTCTTCTATGTGGGTAGCTGGTCGCCTTTGGTGCAAATTAACTAAACACCAGCTCCACCCATCTCACTGGTTCTTTATGCAAAACGTGTGGAAATTAAGTTTTTGCGTTTCCGAGGGGGATTATATTTTCCTTACTTTCATCACTACCTTTCATTCCTAGTGAACAATGACAGAGAAGCTGATCATTTGCAGTTCAGAAAATAAAGTGTTTCCCTCCAGAGTAGGCATCTACAGGAATGAGATATATCCGGGCTTTGGGGAAATTGGAAAATGGCCTCTTTTTAAACTCTGCTCCATATCTCACAGATCTATTTCTAGAGCTTTGGAATTCCCATCCGCTATCCCCCCAACTCTCACCCCTGATTAATATTAATCAGAAGACTGAATCTGAAATGAATTTTCAAGCCAGGCCTTCAGAGCAAATAGATTCACGAACTCAAAGGGAATCCAGTGAGGCGGGAGCTACGATGCTGTCCTGAAGGCTCGGTCCTTGGTCATCCTCCCGTCTCAGGTTTCACGCCTGCTTCGAGGGTGGTGTCTGTTCCACAGCCTCATCTCCCACCTTTGCAGCTGAATCTCAGCTCCTTGTGCAGGCTTCTGGGATGCAGACGCCCAGCTGGCCCCCGGCTGGGTATTTCCCTGTCAGTGACCCCGGATACCTCGAGCTCAGCGTCTCCCAACCACAGCCAGACTCCTCCCGCCAGCATCTTCTTGGGTTGAGTCCACACCGCTGGGTTGTGTCTCCCTGCTCTAGCTGGCCAGGTGCAGAGCGCAGCGCCTGTCTGCCTGCCGGCGCCCTCCCTGAAGGCACAGCCACCTGGGCCGCCCCGTTTCCCCCATCCGGGGGGGCGTCCGCCCTCGGTTCCCCTGCAGCCCTTGTTTTTCACAGTCTGGTCTGGAGTTGCGTTCACTTCTCACACAGCTTCCAGTATTCGTTCTAAAACAGAACGTAAACCAGGCGCTTTAGGTCATTCGCGTGGGTTGAAGCCCAGTCTATTTGGTGACTTTGGGAATTCACTGACCTCTCTGAGTGTCGACGTCCCCATCTGAAATAATGGAAATGATAGTTGATATGCAGGCGGCTGTGAAGATAACTGGTGTGGCAGAGCCCCGGTGCCGTTTGGCGGGGGCCGTCGAGGTGCGTGCGAGGCAGCTTGTGGAGCGGCCACTGTGGGCACTCCTCCACGCTCAGACGCTTTCCCGCACCGTCTTGCACATCAGTTGGACCTGGGGAGCCACTGCTCCCCCAGCCTCACCACACGCCTTTCACTGTGACCTCTAACCCCCCACCCGGGCCGCTCGCCTTCACCCTGGTGGCGGGACAGTGCCACCTGCCTTAGGCACTCTCCCCAGACCACTCTCTCCTCCCACATGGCACCCGCTCCCCCCGGGCCATTCCTGCGCTGTCCTGAGCATCCTCACATCAGAGGGTTGAGCGTGCAGCCCGCAGACTCTGGCTCAGTGGCCCGCCCCTCACCCACCCCACCCGCCAGTGCCGCCTCTGTGGAGCACTCCTGGGCCTTCCAGATGTGGCCCTAAAACCTCCAGGGTCTTAGACTTGCTCATCCTTCTTGCACAGTTGGCGGAGATATTCAGGTCTTACCATGTGAACCCATCCAGGCTCCCAACGCAGGTTCCCAGGATTCCATTATCCCTGGGATGGATTATCCCCTTGGGGAGCATTGTCACATTTTAGGAGAAGCACAGACGTTGAAGTCAGAGAGATCTGGGTTTCCAGCCTCACTCTGCCACGCTTCAGCTCTGTAAGCTTGTATTGAGCTCTGTGACTTGGCTGAGAATCACCTTATTAACCTATAAACTGGGCGCAGTGCTACAACCCGCCTTGCAGGCTGCCGGAAGATTAGATGGGACACTGCTTGTCAGGCTATTATAATTCCTGACGCGTAATGAGGTGGTTGAGGGCTGGGCAGAGTTGCTGGACGTGCGATAGGTGATGCTCTCAGCAAACCCCAGCATGCCCGGGGCACCCAGGCCTGGATTGGGGCCGTGTGCATGGCACCCCCAGAGCCAGACCCAGGCTCCAGGCACACCCACGATCGCTGTGTGAACCACTCCTGGTGCATCAGCTGAAGGTCTCACATCCTTTAATGTTTCACTCCCTTCACTGCTGCCTTACTGAGGTCTACGATCCCATCCTGCTGCCCTTTCCATGGTCACTGTTAAAGGTTAATGCATATCTTCTGCTTCTGTTAGGTCCACACCATTAAAAAAAAAAAAGGTTAATGCACTGGTGGCTTTCTATGTACCGGGAACCACTCTTTGTCTTTTATTCCTATTAAGCTTAGTGCTTACCCTACCTTATGAGGTGTGGACCCTCCACGATCAATATTCCACAGATAAGGAATCATCACTCAAAGGTTAAATAATTTGTTAAAGTTCACAGAGCTGCAGAGCGCAGGCTCTTACCAGGTGAACTTCTTCATGTGCTGAATTTGTGCGAAAGTCACCTGGACCCCCAACTGAGCACAGTAACGTTAGCCCATCTGAGTCCCAAGAGGTCATACTCTGCACTGACGGTACACCCTGCACCTACTGTGTGCTCTGCACCTACTGGATCCCCTGGGCCTACTCTCTACCCTGCACCTACTGTATACTCTGCTGCTAAGTCACTTCAGTGTCCGACTCTGTGCGGCCCCATAGACGGCAGCCCACCAGGCTCCCCCGTCCCTGGGATTCTCCAGGCAAGAACACTGGAGTGGGTTCATACCCTGCACCTACTGTATACTCTGCACCTACTGGATACCCTGTGCCTACTCTATACCTGCACCTACTGGGTACTCTGATTGGATTCTGCTTTGACTGCTGTTAGATCTCTTTGAACCCCAGGGATGATATATTACTAAAATAAGAAAAGCCCCCATATATTGAATTTTCTTTGTATTAGACAGTGTACTGAGTCTCTCACTTACACCATCCCATTTAACTCAAATGACAGCTTTCAAAGGTAGATGTCATTATTCCCATTTTCAAAGAAAGAAGCTGAATTCTAGTTGCCCAAGATATTATAGGCATGAAGTGATAAAGCAGGAATTTGAACCCAAGTCTGACTGACTACAAACGTTATGATTTTACTTATTATCTCTACTTTTTTGTCATCTCTGCATCCCCTTTAGCATTTGATCTGGCTTCTTGCCCCTCAGAAAGGCCCCTAAGAAATTCTTCCAGGTTGATGTGGGTCCACTGTGTGTAGGTGTCCACACCGTCATCAGAGAACATGGAGTGTCTGCAGACATTTCTTGATTTCCCACAACCTGAACCTCATTTCAGCTCTGACCTTTGACATTCAAAACTGGGTTTTGCCACATTAGCCGTGCACCCTACTCTTACTGGGCTCCTGGAGGAATGATCCAGCCCGAACAAGACGAGTCCCTTCAGGGAATAGACTGCCGTCCCCTCTGTGGCCTCAGGTCAGCATCGTAAGGAATCTGGAATTGAGTCCGTCAAGGTCAGCCACAGCAGACAGTGCAGGGCTGTCTCCGTGGCCGATTGATGCTACAAGGTTGTGTGAGCGCCAGGCCGTGCCTTGACTGCCCAGCTTTCATCTCTGTATAAAGTAACAGAGAATGATTCTTGTTAGTTTGAGGCTCACTGGTATTTGGAGGGGAAGATGGAGTAGGAGGAATCAGGCGTAGTATCTCTGTTGATGTCCTAGGATGCTGCATGGATACAAGTAAAGAAGAAGGCACCCACGCCTGGGGCTCAGGGCTCTTGGCAGGTGAGGGTTGGAGGGTGGGCTGGGGGCAGCACAGACACTGGGTCTCCACCCTGAGCTACCTGAGAGGGCGGGTGTGGTCTTGGCCAGTCAGGCTACTGCTGCTGCTAAGTCACTTCAATCGTGTCCGACTCTGCGACCCCATAAACAGCACCCCACCAGGCTCCCCCGTCCTTGGGATTCTCCAGGCAAGAACACTGGAGTGGGTTGCCATTTCCTTCTCCAATGCATGAAAGTGAAAAGTGAAAGTGAAGTCACTCAGTCGTGTCCGACTCTTAGCTACCCCATGGACTGCAGCCTACCAGGCTCCTCCGCCCATGGATTTTCCAGACAAGAGTGCTGGAGTGGGCGCCACTGCCTTCTCCGCAGTCAGGCAGGGATGAGGCCAAACCCAGAAACAGAGCGTGTGCATGTTCTGGAAGTGCGGGGGTTCAGTTCAGAGGCTGTGCTGGTTGGACCGCGGGTGTCAGTTTGGGTCTGGGCTCAAACTCCAGCCCCACTTCCCACCAGGGGCCCTTGATTAACCAAGTGAACCTCCCGAGCCCCAGTTTCAAGTAAGAAGCAAGGATACAAGACTTGTGTCACAGAATTGTCACAAGGGTTAAATTACACAGGGTGCACACAACGCATGTCACAGAAGGAACGTGGACAGATGTTCCTCCTGCAGTCAGTTCAGTTCAGTTCAGTTCAGTTCAGTCGCTCAGTCGTGTCTGACTCTTTGTGACCCCATGAATCGCAGCACGCCAGGCCTCCCTGTCCGTCACCATCTCCCGGAGCTCACTCAGACTCACGTCCGTCGAATCCGTGATGCCATCCAGCCATCTCATCCTCGGTCGTCCCCTTCTCCTCCTGCCCCCAATCTCTCCCAGCATCAGAGTCTTTTCCAATGAGTCAACTCTTCGCATGAGGTGGCCAAAGTACTGGAGCTTCAGCTTTAGCATCATTCCTTCCAAAGAAATCCCAGGGCTGACCTCCTTCAGAATGGACTGGTTGGACCTCCTTGCAGTCCAAGGGACTCTCAAGAGTCTTCTCCGGCACCACAGTTCAAAAGCATCAATTCTTCGGCGCTCAGCCTTCTTCACAGTCCAACTCTCACATCCATACCTGACCTCAGGAAAAACCATAGCCTTGACTAGACGGACCTTTGTTGGCAAAGTAATGTCTCTGCTTTTGAATATACTCTCTAGGTTGGTCATAACTTTCCTTCCAAGATGGGAGTAAGCATCTTTTAATTTCATGGCTACAATCACAATCTGCAGTGATTTTGGAGCCCAAATAATAAAGTCTGACACTGTTTCCACCATTTCCCCATCTATTTCCCCCGTTTCCCCATCTATTTCCCATGAAGTGATGGGACCAGGTGCCAAGATCTTCATTTTCTGAATGTTGAGCTTTAAGCCAACTTTTTCACTCTCCCCTTTCACTTTCATCAAGAGGCTTTTTAGTTCCTCTTCACTTTCTGCCATAAGGGTGCTGTCATCTGCATATCTGAGGTTCTTGATATTTCTCCCAGCAATCTTGATTCTAGCTTGTGCTTCCTCCAGCCCAGCGTTTCTCATGATGTACTCTGCATATAAGTTAAATAAGCAGGGTGACAATATACAGCCTTGACGTATTCCTTTTCCTGTTTGGAACCAGTCTGTTGTTCCATGTCCAGTTCTAACTGTTGCTTCCTGACCTGCATACAGATTTCTCAAGAGGCAGGTCAGGTGGTTTGGTATTCCCATCTCTTTCAGAATTTTCCACAGTTTGCTGTGATCCACACAGCTTTGGCATAGTCAATAAAGCAGAAATAGATGTTTTTCTGGAACTCTCTTGCTTTTTCAATGATCCAGCAGATGTTGGCAATTTGATCTCTGGTTCCTCTGCCTTTTCTAAAACCAGCTTGAACATCTGGAAGTTCACGGTTCACATATTGCTGAAGCCTGGCTTGGAGAATCCTGGCTCTCTCAGTCGCTGCCCCAGACCTTGGGCATGGGGTAGCTCCTCTTGGCCGCGCTTCTGTGCAGTCCGTCGCAGCTGCCGCACTTCTATTCTCCTGAAATGTAGCGCCCTAGAAGTCAGGAGCATTCAGGAACTCAGGGAGATCTTGGAAACAAAAGGTGAAATTAGAGTCAGGACCAAATTAAAGGGTGACAAGGCGTCCTCTGTGCTCCTCCCAGGGTTCTGGGCTGTGAGCTGCTGTTGCTCCTGGGGCCCATGTAAAGAAACCCTGCTGCAGGTCCTGCTGCTGGCTGTGTTCTCCTAATCCAGGGGCCTGCTCAGTGTCTGTGTGCAAAACGCCTCTTTAGAAGTGGGGTTCCCAGCATGCAGAAGTCCGTCTGCCTCACACAGTTCAGCGTCCATCCACTTTGCATCAGGAGGATTCCCGTCGTCCTGCAGGATGACCTGGGGTCAGCGTGAACATGTGTGTTGACCCCTTCTTCCGGGGAACGAGTCAAGGACCACGTGGGTCTTAGAACCAGGACGTGGCATGTGGTCCAGCTGGTGCCTCAGGCCAAGGAGAGTTTCTGCTCTCCCATTTCCAAGGTGCATGTAAGCATGCCATTTTCTCAAATCCTGGAAGAGAGACTATTTATGGGAAGTATTCTATCATTAGCCAAAAACAGGAGTTACACTGGTGATTCAGGTAAAAAATTGAATGTATCCACCCTCTCCAAGGGCAATGGTGCATCTCCTTTAGAAGTTATTAGTTTCAATATGTTTTATATTTAAAAACACATTTGTGTTTTTCATCCTACCTTTCGAAAACCTTGCTTGTTCACGTTATGCTCGTCTCGGCTGAAGAGACAGATTATTCAGTCCCTCAGTCGTGTCTGACTCTGCGACCCCATGGACTGCAGCACCAAGGCTTCCCTGTCCTTCGCCCATCTCCCGGAGTTTGCTCAGACTCACGTGCTTTGAGTCAGTGAGGCCATCCAACCATCTCGCCTTCTGTCATTCCCTTCTCCTCCCGCCTCCATCTTTCCCAGCATCAAGGTCTTTTCCAGTGAAATTATTTGTTCCCTATGATTGATGTATTTGTGTCCTCAATATAAGTAGGACATCAAAATCCTTCTCAATTCACTGAAAATAAAAAAGACCTCTGTCCACAGCATCATTTATGGAGGAAAAACATGCTGTGAACTAAAAAAGTTGTCTTTATATGAATTTGAGCAGAAATCATTTGGTCACTTAATTTGCTAGAAAATTCAAGTGAGTAGCAAAGGCAATCGGATCAAATGTTACAGTCGCAGCCACCAAAATTATTATTGAAAATGTTTTATTTGTCACCAGTAAAGAGAACTGGAAATTTTATGAAGAATTTCAGAGTTAGAGTATGTGGGAACTACGTGATCCCTGGAGCAATTCAGTCATTAGTTTGTCCCGAACTTACCCTCCCCCTCCCTCCCTCCCTCCTTTCTCCCTCCCCCTTCCTTCCCTCCCTCCCTTTCTTTCTTTCACAAAAACCGTGCATTCGGGGCCTACTACGTGGCAGACCCCATCTGTGCTAGGTTAGACTCCAACAGTGACTAAAGACAAAGAGCACACCGTGCAGAGGCTTCCGCCTCCTGAGCCGCCGCTGGGGTGACCCAGCCCTTCAGCGGGTCGCAGAGTCACCACTGCACCACTCTGAGTGGCCCGTTCTGTCACGCAGGACTGTTACATCCAGCCTCTAAGGAAGGCAGACCTCGGCCAGGATATGTCACAAAGCCTGGGTGTGAGTCAGTGCACTTGAATTTTGTCTCCTTCCAACTGGCTTCCGTGTGAATTTTTGAAGTTTATTTTTACTGTTGTGAGAAATGAAGGATGTTCTCGGTCCATATTCTTTCTGGCTGGCTCCAGAAAAGATGATTAAACCGTCTACCATAAGTTCCTGAAGTAGATTTTATTTCAGTCTCATTTTACCAGAAGTGCAGCATATCCAGCCACTGCTGCAAATTTAATGGTCTGAACGATTTCCATGACTGTTATATTTTAACTGTAGAAGTGCTGCTAGTATCTGTGCAGTCTTCTTTATTTTTAGTTTTCTTCTACCGTAAGTATGCCTTGTACCTCGTTCTGCTTTCTGCCTAATTCGGCCAGGTCTGAAGTCCCCCATCAGCCAATGTCCGCTTGATAACAGTGTTGAGGACTCGGCGGTGGGAGGTGATTCCATCTCATACCCAACTAGGAGACAGGGCTATGACCGTGGCTCCCACGGCTGCTGGGTAAATTGCCTTCTTTGTTCCAGTCAAGTGATTCTGAGTCCATTTAACATTAGAAGGTGATACAGTTATATTCCTGGGGTATGCCATCCTGTCACCATTTCTGATTTGTCTAAAAGATTGTAATCACATTTATCATTAGAAGGAGCAAAACTATCAAGACATATGCATAAGAGCATTGGAAATGTCGTTTTCTGTTTTGATTCGATAATTTCCAAGAACAGTGCAGTGGGAACAATTTGTAAAGAGCAATGTTTGAAAAATGAAACAGAAATTGAAAACTAAAAATGCTCCTGGAGACCCGTGCAAGATATGATTTGGAAAGACCAAGAAACAAAGGGTCAAAAACAAACACGTGCATTTGGGAGGAAGTTCGCTGGAGCCGGCTCGCACTGCCCAGCCGGCTTCCTATGGCAGGACACGGTGAGGCTCGGTTTCGTGAGTAGCAAGTACACGGAGCGAGGGTATGAGATTATTTTAGGATGACGGACGGAAGTTTTAGGAAGGAGGTCACAAGACCGCGGCGGGGCTCCTGAGAGCACCGTGTTCAGGATCCGGCGGAGTTTCTCCGGAGAACCGGGAGGAGGTGCCCCAGTGCTTCAGAATGACCCAACGAAACAGGAGAGATCGTCTTCCCTGCTCCCCGCTCACCTGACTGGTCTGGTGAGGGTCTGGTCCCCGGTTCTGAGAACACTCAGCAGGTGGTGACACCTCGTAGCCGGGAAACTGTGTCTCGACTGTGAGCCTGGGGCTCAAAACGACAGGACACCAAAGGAAATTTAGGAAATTGACGTGGATCAGGGTCTCGACGTCATGTAGCCAAAAAATATAATTCTACCACAGAGTAAGCCTGTAAGATACAAAGAAAGCTGCAAGATAAAGAGAAATAAGGAAATTCTACCTGAATCCAGAGAGCTTGAGCTGGGGACTGTTTCAGTTACTCAAAACTAGAAGCAAAAATGACCTGAATCTGTGATAAGTCACAAGCACTGTGTTCAGTTGCTGGTTAGAAGTTATGATTCTTTGACCAAACCTATTATTTTCATTTGTGACACAGCAGTACTTCTTAGAGTCGTGATACAGTACGACACTTGGAAGTCTGTATCTGCCCTTCATATTTCAGTAACTCACTCACAGACTTGATCGAGTTCAATCAGGAAAACGTTAGAACTCGAGTGCCCTCTTTGCAGAGGGGATCACAGAGGCACAGAATTGGACAGCGATTCCCCAGGATCCCATGTCAGTGGAGGAGGAGCCAGGCGTGAGCCCAGCCTCTGTGCGTCCCTGTAGCATCCTCTCCTGCTCGTGAAGTGGACTTGGGCGCACGGAGGAAAGCGGCAGGTACGGCTGCTCGTTGCGGATGGAGGAGGGCCTGTGACCTGTGATGACGGTGGCAGGGGAATGGTCTCCCCTGCTCTGTGCACCTGCCTGCCCAGAGCCGCGCTGGAGCAGGCCACAGGCTGGCACTGGCTGTCTTCAAGCATCTCCTCACGGGCCGACTCATGTTGTCTTCAAGACACCCTCGTGTGGGCTCAGACACTCAGTCGCGTCCGACTCTTTGTGACCCCATGGATGGTAGCCCACCAGGCTCCTCTGTCCATGCGATTTCCCAGGCAGGAATACTGGAGTGAGTTGCCATTTCCTCCGCCAGGGGGTCTTCCCCACCCAGGTAGTGTTATTAGCATCTTTTTAGATCAAAGAAGTTGGGGCTCAGAAAGGTTAGTGACCCTGACCTAGCACACCCAGACAGCTGTGGCATGAACGGACTGTACGGAAGCTCCCCGCTCACCCTGGCTCCTAAGCCCCGCACCGTGTAGGGTGTGGTGTGGTTGGCGCGTCACTGAAATGATCGAGGCAGGATGTGTTTTCCGTCAGGTCAGTGGCCAGTCATGATGTGGGATATCTTTCCATTGAGTCTAAAGATTTCCCAAAGTCTGAATTTCCACTTTGGGGATGCCTTCCTGATTCTTAGTCTTTAGAATGTTGCACTTTAGCATGAACGTCAAATAATGAGATTATCCAGCTCCTCAAATGTTCTACCTAAGTGAAACGATTCCTGACATTTGGCATTTCTCTCCAGGACTTGCCCCTTCTTTGGCTGAAATTATTTTCCTGCTTTCCTCGTGAACGTGCCCATAGGTGGGACAGGCATTGCTGGGTCTTCTAAACCCAAGAGGCCCACAGAAGTCTGGAAGTTTAGGAGGTAACATTCTGCAAAGTCTAGTCCAAATATCTAGAAAGAAGAAAAGTCACTGTGCAGGAGGGGGTGTCCTCTTAGTAGGTCGTTTCCTGGTTCAAAGGTCTCGTGTGATACCTTAGTTGTTACTTAGGGAGACTGGTTCCATATTTCTGAAGAACACCTCTTTGGAGAATTTTCAGGTATTTTTCACTAGGCTTATAAGTCTGGGAAATAAATTCAAAACCATAAATTCCTTCAATTACTGTAAGGATCGCCTGATGCAACCTTTGGTAAAGATTTACAATTTCCTCATTGATTCAAACTGTTTGATTTTGCAACTATTTCTTTACTATCCCTGTGGGCTGCAAATCGAGAGTCAGTCAACAAACATGACTTCAGATCTGATCGGTGCCCTGGCATTAATTGGAGTAGAAATAAACATCAGAAGACATGAGAGTTTCATCTCAGCAGGAGCAGAGAGTCAAGGAGAGGTGATACTTTCTCTTGTTAGATTAACCAGTAACACTTTCATTTATACCAGCTTCAAAGTTTGATCTTTGTGGAACCTACTTTGCAAATGCAACCAGAGAAGTTCTTTTTCTTAAGGAATAAAATTATGTAAAGTAATGGAAATAAGTCATGAGTACAAGGTGGAAAGACAGTTTAGTTTAACTGGGGTTTCTATGTATTTTCTCTTTTTTTATTTTTACTTTTCGTAGAAATCCTGGACATGTCATCATATAACCTGTTATAACACGCTGCTTTAGAGTCTGTATATGTCTGCTAGATGTAATATACTGGACTTTTCACAATATGGCACCCGCTGGTACCCATGGAGACCATAGTCAAGCCACAAGTGTGGCATGGAGATGGAAGAGACCTGGAAAAGATCTTAAATGCCTTCCCATTTTTGAAAGAAAGTGAAAGTGAAGTTGCTCAGTTGTGTTGGACTCTTTGCAACCCCATGAGCTGTAGTCTACCAGGCTCTTCCAGCCATGGGGTTTTCCAGGCAGGAACTGGAGTGGGTTGCCATTTCTTTCTTCAGAGGATCTTCCTGACCCAGGGACCAAACCCTGGTCTCCCGCATCGCAGGCAGACGCTTTACCATCTGAGCCACCAGGGAAGCCCTCCCATTTTTAGTCGTGAAGAAAAGCTTGATGACAGTTTAAAATATGAACGCTGAAATCAAAGTCATAATCTCAAATCCCAGGGCACTCTTTTCACTTGAATTAATTCCTGCTCTGTACGAAGTGGGGTGGGGTAGTGACTTAAGCTAGTAGGAGTGACTCTTCTTTTGGGCCGAGTTCTCAGCGGGGTGCCCACATCACCCTCAGCAGCAGCAGCCCCTGGAAACTTGCCATGAAAGCGCACTCTGGCCCATCCCACATCCACAGACACAGGGACTTTCTGGTGGGGCCTGGTAGTCTGAATTTAATCTCTCCAGGTCCGCCCACAATGCGGGAGACTGGGGTTCAATCCCTGGGTGGGGAAGATCCCCTGGAGGAGGGCATGGCAACCCACTCCAGTAGTCTCGCCTGGAGAATCCCATGGACAGAGGAGCCTGGCGGGCTACAGTCCATGGGGTCTCAGAGTCGGACCTGACTAAGCACAGCACCAGGTGAAGCAAGGTGAAGCGACCTGAAGAATGATAATAAAAAGAGCAGGTTGGGAATGTAGACGTGGAAGAGGAGGTGTGGATGCCAGAAGCCGAGCCAGAAGGTAGGGCCCGTTCCCTGCAAAGCCTGAGGTCCAGGACTGCACGGAAGAGGGAGACGGGGGCGGAGCCTGGCCGGGCGGGGCGGGGCCTGTCCTCAGACAGAGGGAGGGGGCCGCGCCGCTGCCCTGAGTCAGGGCTGCAGCGGGAGGGGCTGGCAAGTGTTTCCCCCAGGAAGCACTGGAATAGTGCTTTATAATTCTGTGTCTCTATCACTTCTCTGGGAGCTTAAGCCAGAATAACCAGATAACAGTAGTGATGAGAGCTGAGCTGTACTGACCTAAACGCCAGTGAGGGCTCGCAGGACTGACCACCGAGAATTCATTCAGCCGTCATAACGACCTGTGTGAGGGCGGGAGCCGAGGTCGGGCGGACTCTGATGGGCGTGGGGGGCGCGCTCCCTGAGGGTCGCCATGCTGCCCACGTGCAGCTCTGGAAGCCGCGCCCCACAGCCGCCCCGAGGCTCCGCTGCTGCCCAGCGGCTGGCTCCTCCCCCGAGCATCAGACGGCGGTGTCCCGTGTGGACCGCGGTCCTGAGGGAGTCTTCCCACCGACCCACTCTCAGCAAGACACACGGTCTGTTCGGCCATCAGTTTTGTGTTTGGACACGTGTGCGCAGGCGTTCATGTGTTCGTCAGCAGAGGGCACCCTGTCAGTCGTGAAATACACACATCACGTAATCAGTGGAGTGGCCGGGCGTGTGTGTTCTGGAACTTCTGCCTGAGACTGGAGTCTTCTACCGGAAAAACTGTCCTGAGGAAGGTTTGCTGCTGTTCAGGCGTGTCCGACTCTCTGCGACCCCATGGACTGCAGCACGCCAGGCCTCCCTGTCCATCACCAACTCCCGGAGCTCACTCAAACTCACGTCCATAGATAGAGTCGGGGATGCCATCCAACCATCTCATCCTCTGTCCCCTTCTCCTCCCGCCTTCAATCTTTCCCAGCATCACGGTCTTTCCCAACGAGTCAGCTCTGGGCATCAGGTGGCCCAAGTATTGGAGTTTCAGCTTCAGCACCGGTCCTTCCAGGAAACACCCAGGACTGCTCTCCTTTAGGATGGACTGGTTGACCTCCTTGCAGTCCAGGGCGCTCTTGGGAGTCTCCTCCGGCCCTGCGGGAGGCTCGGGCGCACTAACCCAGCCTGAGACGGGGAGCGTCAGTCGGTGACCCCGGGGTCTTCTCGCTGTGCCCGGCCCCGCCTTCTCCGCTTCCTCTTCTGGGGGTCCGCTGCTCTGACCCACTCCTCTGCTGCCACCCAGAAAGGTTCTGCACGGGCGCTCTTGGGGACTGTTTCTAAGAAACACGTTTCCAGGCCTCCCTGGTAACCGCGCCCCTCTCTCCGCGTGGACGCGAGGCGTGCGCGCGCGGGGTCTCGGCGTCTCCGGGTGAAGCTGGCATTCTGCGGCTGCCTCCGTGCGGCGCCCAATTCTGCCGATCACCCAGAACCTTCACGCGCTGACTCAGGCAGAAGTGGAGGGGGAGAGAGCGCTCTGACACCGTCCTCAGCACCTTCACGGCATACTCGCTGTAGGAAATGCCAGCGTGTCTTCTGTCCGTTAACGTGCAGGGCAGTGTCCCATCTCAGAAGCGAAAGGTGAAGGTGGATGAAGCCAAGCGCGCCGGCTGGAGCCAGAGGCCAGGGGCAGGAGGCTGATCCGGAGGTCACGTGCCTTAGTGGGTGGGTTCCCCCCTCCGTCCCTCCCTCCCTTCTTCCTGCCTTTGGCGCCAGAACAACACAAGCCAGGTCATTTTTTATAAATTCTTCTCTTTGATTGACTCTGAAACGTTGCACCTTTTAAAGTAAGGCGTGGAAATTTGGTTTGGATATGCTTTCTTTTCTTTCAAAACCTTTTAAGACATTTCTTTGACCGTATATGTAAATGAAAATTTAGGATGTGAGCATTAAGGATTTTGGCGGGACTGGTCTGGCATGTGTAATTTTTAATTTTTAATTTTTAGGCAGCAGAATGTTCTAGAAAGGTCCAGATAGAAGGAGGTGGTGGGGAAAGAGAAGGAATTTTGGAACCTTGGGCACAGCGTGGAGCCCACCCAGAAATCACCTTGGGGGTGGGGGAAGCAGAGGGAGGGACCCTTCCTCTGTCTAGCGGACACCGACCTGCTGTGCTGGGACGGATACACGCCCGGTTCCTCAGCTGGAGTGCGTCCTCCCTTCATCCCCCGTCCAGTCCACCTGCGGAACACCTGCCCTCGAACGCCTGTTCTTGTGTGCAGGAATTTAGGAATCAGCTGTGGGGACATGCTGTTGACCCTAGGTCGCAGGATTGAGCAGTGCAGGCCCATCCCTGAAGGGCAGGAGCGCCACCAGGCCCAGTGTGGACCGGCTCACCTGCTCACCTGGGCGGCGAGACGCCTGAGAACGTCCTCAGGCTGGGAGGAGGCCCTGCAGGGGCGGTTCCGGTGCTGGAGTCGAGGCCTGTCCTGTGGTGAGAGGGGGTTGGTGGGGGCTGGGCGTGTGGGCGTGGCTCGTGGAAGAGGGCTGAGACCTGGGGAGGCGGGGCTGGCGGGGCTGGGGCCCCCCTTCCAGGCAGCTGAGACAGGAGGGTAGTACTGCCAAGTACAAAGGCTGGGCTTTAGTTTGCGTTTTGCTCCTGACCGAGACTAGGGTAACCTGAGAATTTTCTTCCCGTGCTTTGTATTTCTCAGGGGCCTCCTGTGCTCCCTGGTGGCTGAGCTGGTAAAGAGCCCGCCTGCAGTGCGGGAGACCCTGCTTCCATCCCCGGGTCAGGAAGATCCCCTGCAGAAGGAAATGGCAACCCACGGCAGTGTTCTTGCCTGGAGAACCCCATGGACAAGGGAGCCTGGCAGGCTGCAGTCCAAGGGGTCGCAGAGTCGGCCACGACTGAGGGTCTGAACCCCACCACATTCATTAAGTGCCGACCATTTCCTGAAGTGGCTTTCTTTCTTCCTGTTTCCATATTGACCCTGGCCCTTACAGATGCTTAAAAAAAGCTCTTGAATTGGTCATAAGTAAGTTTGCTGTAAGGTCAAGGCATTCTGGCCCACGCTCTCAGACCCTAGTAACATATCTTTCATGGCTGGATCGATTATTCACCAGTGGGTTTTGGATGTCCCGAGTCACATGCGCTGATGGAGACAGAACATCCCGGGTGTCTGACGTGTCCCCTCCATCACGTCTAGGTTCCTCCTGAACGTGCCCCTTGCAATGACCGGGCTTCCTAAGGAGGGACAGAGGACGCTTGTCTCGGGGGGCAGGTGGGTCACCACTGACGAAGGCTTCTCTCGTGATTGGAGGCCTGGTGTGGGTGGGCCTCCATGCCTGCAGGTGAGGGGCCTCCGGGGAGCTTCTCAGGGGACACCAGGCTCCGAGCAGGAGGCAGACCTTGGGGTGGGATGGGGGGTGGGGAGCGAGGCCTCACAGATCAGGCAGATTTCTGCTTCTAGTGCATTTAGAATTTTTGCTTTATTTGCAAGAAAATGACAGAAAATAAGGAAAATAGAGGAGAAAATAGAAACCGCCTCTAACTTCACTATTAGAGAGAACAGCTTCCAACATATATTATCACTTAATAGATTCTGACACCTCACCTATTATGTTCCTGTCTGGTGGCTGTAGAGTCCTGTGTAAACAATTCTTCTCAGAGTCTGTAAACTGTTTTATTTAGTTCAGTTCAGTTCAGTCGCTCAGTCGTGTCTGACTCTTTGCGACCCCATGGGCCACAGCACGTAAGGCCTCCCTGTCCATCACCAACTCCCGGACCTTACTCAAACTCAGGTCCATTGAGTCAGTGATGCCATCCGTCCCCTTCTCCTCCTGCCCTCACTCTTTTCCACCATCAGGGTCTTTTCAAATGACTCAGTTCTTCGCATCAGGGGGCCAAAGTATTGGAGTTTCAGCTTTAGCATCAGTCTTTCCGATGAATATTTAAGACTGAATTATTTAGTAAACTTACCCTAATTTACTGAACTGTTTTCTGAGTTAAAACATGATATTTGGCCAGTGATTTTCAATAATAATTAATGCTATGATTTAGCTTTTTCTCCACATTTTTGTCGTGTGCTCTGTTAGTGTGAAAGTGAAGTGTGTTAGTTACTAATCATGTCTGACTCTGTGACCCTGTGGACTGTAGCCCGCCAGGCTCCTCTGCTCATGGGATTCTCCAGCAAGAATACTGGAGTGGGTTGCCATGCCCTCCTCCAGGGGGATCTTCCCAACCCAAGGATCGTACCAGGGTTTCCCGTGTTGCAGGAGGATTCCTTTCAGTCTGAGCCAAGCCGGGAAGCTCCTATTAGAATGGGATGTTAAGAGGAGAATAAGGAGCTTGGACGTGCTGGGTAGATAACTCGGGTCACTTCCGGAACGGCCACGCCAACGGTGCGGCCCTGTTGGGCGGCCTGTGGAGTTGCCCCAGTGGGATGAGCCTCCGGGAGGCTCTGACTCCGTGTCCTCGCTTTCACACACTCTCGGGAACCATCACCCAAACCTTGGGCACTTTGGCTGCTGCTAAGTAAGCGGTAGATAAAACTGAGCAGCTTTTACCTGCAGGGGTAGATCGAGATGGACATTTTTTTGAAACCTTCAGCCCTCACCTGGCCCAAGAGCTCAGCCTACTTCTGGCTGATTCCCACCGGGTCACTGGGGATCGCTTCGCATCAGTGAGTAGGAACGCTCTCTGGTTTCCGAAGGGAGGCGGGAGGGGGCTCGTCACACTCACACGTCTGCTGCGAGGCTCCAGAAGCTTCCTTCTCCTCTGGCCGATAGGATGGTCCTCCTCAGCCCCTCAGGGCCCATCACCTCCCCTGCCCCCATAGCCTCACCCCAGCAGCCTCGGGCTGGGGAGACAGACGCTCCTTCAGGCTGAGACCCCTAGACCCAGCCACCCGCCTCCCTCCTGGCCCTGGATGCCGTCCACCTCCGGGACGACGTCGGCGTTGCCCACAGCCCGCTGGGTTCATGATCGCTGTCACGCTCTTCCTGGCCCTTCTTGACACGGTGAGCCAGGTGCCCCCAGGTGGACGAGGCTGCACTAGGTGCCTGAGAAGCCGGGGACTCTGCCTCGGTGCCCACGGTGGCCGTGGCAGGGGACCACTGACTCAGTGGTTAAAGCAATGCAGATTCACGGCCTCGAGGTTTCACGGGTCAGAAATCCCCGATGACTCCAGCTGCGGGGCAGATGGGGGAGGCGGGGCTCCTCCTCCTGCAGGCTCAGGGCCGTGTCTTGTTTTGTGTCCTCAGCTTTACTGTTTAGTTTTGCAAATGGAAACAGACAAAAGCCTGAAGGACATGGATCGGACTTTGGGGAAACCACCTTCCATCCGCAGAGACGGTGGCTTTCCCCTGATTTTGTGCACGTGTGTGCCGGGACACACGGACAGTTTGAAGGAGCTCGAATGTTGTCTTATGGACTGGACATGCAGCGTCAGAAATAGAAACGAATTTGAAATTATAATCTCCAGGCTCCTGTGAGAGTTCTGTCACGGAGACTGTGTTTAATTGCTTTGGGGCATGTCCAAAAGGTAGTCACTGAGACACCTGAGTCTGTCAGGCTCTGCTGCGGCTCCCGCACGTAGGCTTTCTGTGGAAACAACCACTAACAAGGCTGCCAATTAGGGAGGATGTTTTTCTGTGATGTGAGCATTTTTTCTCCAGAAACTAGCTTGAGAGTCAGAGCTGGTGCATGTCCTGAAACAGCTAGTGTAACCACGCTGCTCGCAGCTCTCACCAGAGTCCAAGAAAGTAACTTAATCCCACTGAGGCGCCCTACCAAAGCCGAAGGGCAGTCAGCCATGTGGGAAACATGCCATTCCGTCACTGCACATCCTACCTCACGCGTCTGATGCGTCCTGGTCACAAAAACAAGCTGGAAAAGGATATGCACGGACCAGGGGTCTCTGAACCTGGGCGTGGCAGCTTCCAGTCCCAGAGTTTGCCCTCCTCTGCACCGTAGGCAGCTGGCTGCCAAGGACAATGGGAGTTCCCAGGACGCTTGCCACAGCCGGCTTTCAAAACATGCCTCTCAAGTCCTGAAGTTTGTGTCTCTCGGTCTCTGTGTCCATGTCTGTGTCTGTCTCTCTGGCCCCAAATCCGGCTGTTCTGATTATGGAATAAGGCTGTGTGAGTCTATGATAGTGTTTAAGCAATCATCAAAAGATAAAAGTTTGTGGAGTGGATTACTTTACAAAAGAATTATTTGCAAAAGAATTCAGCAAGAATGGTTTAGAATTCCGTATCTCTCTTAGGGCCTTCAGAATCCACTTAGCCTGCCAGAAGCTCAGTTTTAAGCTTGTTCAGGAAATGATGACAAAGTGTATTTTTACGAAACTGAAACATTGTTCATAATGTCAGCCTGTGTGTCTTCTCCCTTTTATCCGCTGATTGTGTGCAGACCCCTTCACACCTCCTCTGCGGTGGGACCCTCACCCTCTCTCCCCCTTGGGCCCCTCCTTTATCCTCTTCTACAGGTTTTGGGGGTCTCCTGGGTCCCCAGACACACCTGGGCTTCAGGCCCATGGGCACCTCTCCTGATGCCATGACCGCAGCCTGGCTATGGACCCGTAACTGCATTCTCCTCCTCTTCACCGTGAGTTAAGATCACACCCGCCCCTTAGACAAGATCTCCCGGAGGCCCTGGTGCTTTCTGAACCAGGCCTTCCTCCTGGTTTCATGGTAGGAACAGTAATTACAGTGGGCCATGAAACATGTTAGTCTTACTTATGTGTCCATGTCAGAGGTGTTTGCTGGGTCTCTGCTCCTCGGGCGTGGAACTCACCGAGGACCACAGGGGCGGGGAGCAGTCTGGGCATGGAGCTCACACATATCTTTGTAGGAAAGCTCTGTCCGCTTTAAACTTCCTGATGGCTCACTCTGAGCTTCCAGTTACTCAAGTGGTAAATTCTGTACTTGTGACGTTCTTTCTTCCTTCTTTCCTGCCCTCTTTCTTTCAATTAACCAATCAACGCACATTTCCCCAGACACAGTGAAAGACGTGGTGGTTGCTGTCTAGTCGCTAAGTCCTGTCTGACTCTTTTGCGACCCCGTGGACTGTGGCCTGCCAGGCTCCTCGTCCTCGGGACTCCCCAAGCGAGAACGCTGGTGTGGGTTGCCATTTTCTTTTCCCAGGGAGCTTCCTGACTCAGGGATCAAACACCCGTCTCCTGCTTGGCGGGCAGATTCCTTACCACTGAGCCACCGGGGAAGCCTGGGGACATGGTACAAAGATGCACTCACCCTTGCCCCTGGCCCCAGAGGAGCACGGGCGGCTCGGAGGAGGCAGGGGTCCTGCTCAGGAGCACTGATGCCTTGCTGGGACACGGTGCAGTTCCCGGGGTGAGTGACAGGCAAGGGCTGTCTTCTTTCTTTCTTTTTTCCTCTGTATCTCTCCCAGATATGTGTAGTGTTAATCCTCAGACTTTTAAGTTCAATCCTAAGAGCAATGTGCAAATCTATGAATGAGAAATTGGATGTTACTCTGGTCCTGGTTCTTGACACCGTAGCTTTATATATATATATAATTGAAACAGAGTTGAGTCCCAGTGTTGTGTTAATCTCTGCTGTACAGCAAACTGACTCCGTCTTCTGTACCTGTATGCATCAGCATACTGTCTTCCATAGTCTCTTCCATTGTGGTTTATCCCAGGGTTTTGGACACAGCTCCCTGTGCTGTTCAGCAGGCCCATGTTGCTTGCCTGTCCTGAGTTGTATCAGTTTGCACCTTCTAACCCCAAACTCCAAACCCCTTCTCTCCCTCGCCCACCTCTCCCTTGGAGTCACAGGTCTGTTCTCTCTGTGAGGCTGTTTCTGTTTTGTAGGTAAGTTCATTTGTATTTTAGATTTCACACTCAAGTGTTATCACGGGCTATTTGTCTTTCTCTTTCCGAATTACTTTTTGACAGTCTAGTATTTGACTTAAACATCTAAGTTGTTAAATAACTCCATGACAATGGTAGAAAAAGAAGTGTGCTTTCAGCGGCGCTGAGGGTCTCCTGCCTGGGGACGGGCGGGGGCGGGGGCCTTGAGGAAGATGACAGCGTCCTTGACCTCCAGATGCTGCCTCTGAGGGAGAAAGTCTCCGGCATGTTTAGAGGAGGCTGTAACATGCAACCTCACTTCCAACGTGATTCACGGCGACTTGGAACTAAGGCACATCCACGTTTTCCCTGTTTTGTTTAGAGACTTACGTAAGGACTTATGCATATATTTCATTTGTTTGCTGTGAAAAAATCTAATTATGTAAGATTTTCAAAGTAGCAATAAAAAGGAGAACCACTCTGAATCTCTCCTTCTAGAAAGAAGCACTGCTGCCATTTTGGGGCTGACCCAGCCCATCTTTTCCATATACGTATCAGACTTAAAGTCAAGACTCTGCATTTCAATCAGTTTTTAGAGCATGACTGACATACTTTATTCATGAAAAATGTCACAGGCTAAATCTACATTTTGGTTAATAAGGTGACCAGTTAGTGGAGGAAGACATAAGGGAAATGGAGAAAAAAGTGGGGAAAGAATGAAGAGGAAATGTCAGAAAAAGAGTAAAACGTCAGAAGAAAGAAGAGGCTGAATGTGAAGGGATGCGGGGAGAGAAGGGGGCGCCCGCCAACACCCATCTCGGGTGCAGAGGTCTTGCGTCTGCTTTGTCTGGGACACAGCCCGTCAGCTGAGCCCCAGGAGCCTCTGCCCCGATGCCGCTGCTGCTCGTTTTGGGTGGCTTTGCCAGAGAGAGGGGAGGGGAACCAGCCCAGTGTGTTTGTGTGTGTGTGTGTGTGTGTGGGATGGAGCCCAGCTTCTGCCCCCGACCTGCGATGCGGGCTTGTCCTCCGAGTTGAGCGAGGAAGGGGCCCTGCCCACCCCCAGCTCAAAGCTGGGGTTCTCCTTCCCGCTGGGACTCATCTGAATCTCTGTGTCTCTAGCGTGCTGTTTCTTCCTCTGGAAGCTGGTGTGCTCGCTTCTCTGCACCCAGAACCGGAGCTGGGTGACCCGCCGGCGGTGTGTGCTGACTGAGGCGGCCGGTGGCAGCAGGGCTGTGAGTGTGGGCAAGTCTCCGCTCGCGAGCGCGGAGCTGCGGGAGCGGCGCGCGCCTTCTCTTCGCCTCCGCCGTCCACATCTGTGCATGTGCGCGGATGCGCGGATTTGCGCGTTGCACAGCGTGTTCCGTGTCCCGCAGACTGGCTGGGGATGCTGCAGGGCGGGACGGACATGCTGGCTCTAAACTAGAAATAGTGTCCTGATTGCATGTCCTGTTCTCGGGTTAGCACCGCTCTTACACGCACGTTCTCAGGTCAGGAAGTCTAAGTGGGGTCTGCGGTCGTCCTGTCTTTAGACTGGGGAGCAGTGTCTGAAAGGCGAGGCCCTGAGAATGACCCTGTCTCCACACCCGGGCCGTGCCTGTCCACCCTGTCCCCTGATACTCCGGATCACAAAGACCAAGATGAGGGTCAGCCCTGGCTGCCAAGAGATGGGGGCACCCGTGGCTCTGGGGGTCCCCGAAAGGGGCTCGGGCGGGGGGTGGGGCTGCCCTGTCCTGTGTGCTCCACGTGGGGCCCCGAGTGCGTGCCGTGGCTGCGATGTCTGTGTTTGCAAGAAGCCCTGCCGTCACCAGCCGGTCTGCAGGTTTGCTTCAGCATGGGGCTCTGATGCAGCGATTCAGGCCCGGAGCCTTCAGCTGTGTGCTGGGCGTGATTCCTGCCCCAGGCTCTGCTTTTCTCTGAAGATCTTAAGCCCCCAACTTCTCCAGGTATGAGTGAGGGGACCCCTGTTATGCCCAAGTCGCGAAATCTCCCAGTGACCACCAGGGAGCCGATATCCGATGCAAAAGCAAGAGAGTTTTTATTACCAAGCTCGAGCTGGGGCTCCCACCGTTACCGATGCAGCAGTTATAGGGAGGGGCCCCGAGTTTGGGGTTACATTGCTTATATAGGGAATATTCAGGTGAAAGGGGATTTTCAGGCTGAAGGACATCCGATTGGTTACCTTCTTCTATAGGGTTGTGTGTTGATTCCTGATTGGTTTTTACTTTCAAGGCAAATCACAAGTTCCTGAACGTAAAGTCAGGAGGTTTAACCTGAGGGCCGATTGGCTCTTGGGCAGTGGGGCAAGGTTGGGTAATATCCAAAGTCTAAGTCTTTTTGCCCGGAATTTTACAAAATGGAGTTCTTTTATAAGATGGAGTAGCTTAGGCTCTCCAAGTGACCGTCTTGCTCCTGTGCCCCAGCGCACTGACTTCAAACACTTAGTCAACAGCCATCTGCAAACCCTGTTTCGGCAAGTAAATATTTGCTGAAGTCGATACCTCTTACAGGGAGACCTGGAGCTCCACTTCTGTGCGCCCCTGATCCCACCTCTTCCTGATGAAGGAGTCAGTGTCTCCCCCGAGCCTGGCATCCACACTTTGCATGTTGGGAAGTTGAAGTCCAGAGTCACAGGGCAGCTTCATCCCCATCAGATCTTGGCCTTGATTAACCTTTGTCCCTTTAAGACAAGCACTGCAAATTAGATTTTCCCTGGATTCCGCAGTCACGAGAAAAACCTGAGACCCAGTGATCTAATGAATAGCTCAACTAAGAACCCTAAGGCTAGTCTCCTTCAGCATTCAATGCCCCTGTCTTTTATTAAAATAGTACACTTTTGGTCAGGAGGACCTGGAACATGAAAACAAAAGGCTGTGGATGCTTGCCTCCATGCCTTGACCTTTCAACATGCAGCTGTCGAGATGGGGTGACCTCTCTGAGCTGTGTCCAGAATTCAGGCTTCCCCAGGACACCCTAACTGAGTGAGGTGGGACCCAGCTTTAAAAATCACCACGGCCCCTTCCGGAGCCCACCCATGTGACTCCTAGAAACGGCTTCCACTCGTGGGCTTTCCCCCTCTTTGGGGGAAGGACTCACCCTCTTTGGGGGAAGGACTCACCCTCTTTGGGGGAAGGACTCTCGCCCTCTCTGGGGGAAGGACTCTCGCCCTCT
>NW_024070185.1:109859559-109876109 GCF_014754425.2 Oryx dammah
CCCTCTCTGGGGGAAGGACTCTCGCCCTCTCTGGGGGAAGGACTCTCACCCTCTTTGGGGGAAGGACTCTCGCCCTCTTTGGGGGAAGGACTCACCCTCTTTGGGGGAAGGACTCTCCGTCCGTCCACGTGCTGCACGAGGCCCGGCACGCAAGTCACCTGTATGTGACAGTGCTCACCACCGGCACTTCCAACCTTCCATTCTCCCTGACCTTCTGTGGACATCTAGAATAAAGGAGTCATTAAGAGAAAGTTTAGAGAGACTTCCCGGGTGGTCCAGTGGTTAAAATTCCACTCTCCTAATGCAGGGACCCAGGTTCCACCCCTGGTCAGGGAACGAGATCCCTCATGCCACAAGTAAAGATCTTGCGTGCCACAGCAAAGACCTGCACATCCAGAAAAAAGAAAAGAAAAGAAAATGAGCCTTGTAACCAAGAAGAAAATAGAGTGAAGTGAAATCTTAAAAATAAGAGTTTGATAAAATGGGGCATCACAGTCAATTTAAAGCACTTACCAGAACTGCTTTGTGCTAGGAAAGAAAGTGATGCTTCAAGGGCTGGGTTGCAGGGTTGTGTTCCTCACTCTGCTGTTCTCTGTGCAGACCGCCAGCAGTGCCACATGAGGGAAGTCTTTGGTGCTGACTGTGAACTTTGACCATGTGGATCACAGCAAACTGCGGAAAGTTCTTCAAGAGATGGGGATACCAGACCACCTGACCTACCTCTTGAGAAATCTATATGCAGGTCAGGAAGCAACAGTTAGAACCAGACATGGAACAACAGACTGGTTCCAAATAGGAAAATGTGTATGTCAAGGCTGTATATTGTCACCCTGCTTATTTAACTTATATGCAGAGTCCATCATGAGAAACACTGGGCTGGAGGAAGCACAAGCTGGAATCAAGATTGCTGGGAGAAATATCAATAATCTCAGATATGCAGATGACAGCACCCTTATGGTAGAAAGCGAAGAGGAACTAAAAAGCCTCTTGATGAAAGTGACAGAGGAGAGTGAAAACATTGGCTTAAAGCTCAACATTCAGAAAACAAAGATCATGGCAGCCGGTCCTATCACTTCATGGCAAATAGATGGGGAAACAATGGAAACAGTGTCAGACTTTATTTTGGGGGGCTCCAAAATCAGTGCAGAGGGTGACTGCAGCCATGAAATTAAAAGATGTTTACTCCTTGGAAGAACAGCTATGACCAACCTAGATAGCATATTAAAAAGCAGAAAGTTTGCCAACAAAGGTCTGTCTAGTCAAAGCTATGGTTTTTCAAATAGTCATGTATGGATGTGAGAGTTGGACTCAGAAAGCTGAGTGCCAAAGAATTGATGCTTTTGAACTGTGGTGTTGGAGAAGACTCTTGAAAGTCCCTTGGACAGCAAGGAGATCCAACCAGTCCATCCTAAAGGAGATCAGTCCAGAGTATTCATTGGAAGGACTGAGGCTGAAGCTGAAACTCCAATCCTTGGGCCACCTGAGGCAAAGAACTGAGTCACTGGAAAAGACCCTGATGCTGGGAGGGATTGGGGGCAGGAGGAGAAGGGGACAACAGAGGATGAGATGGTTGGAGGGCATCACCGACTTGATGGAGATGAGTTTGAGCAAGCTCTGGGAGTTGGTGATGGACAGGGAAGCCTGGTGTGCTGCAGTCCATGGGGTCACAGAGTCGATGCGACTGAGCAAGTGCACTGCACTGCACTGCACTGTGAAGCTCTGGTCTCATCCTGCTCGGCTGTGATGAGCCACTGGGGACAGACGGCACCCCCACAGCAGGCTCTGGGTGCTGCCCGCGTGTGGTGATTGATGGTTGGGTAAAGAATCTACCTGTCAATGCAGGAGACCCAGTTTCGATCCCTGGGTCAGAAAGATCCCCTGGAGAAGGAAATGACCACCCACTCCAGGACTCTTGCCTGGGAAATCCCGTGGACAGAGGAGCCTGATGGGTTACAGTCCATGGGGTCACAAAGAGTTGGACAGGACACAGCTGAGCGCACACACACGATGGGAAGAAGCCAAGGCTGGGAGGAAGAGGAAAAGAATGAGGAAGGGGTTGGGGCGGGGCAGGCAGCAGGGGGACGCAGGATCCAGAGGGAGGCGAGGGGTGAACGCTTCCTTCTGGAAGCACCTGCCACCATAGGCAGGAATGCTGAGGAGCCTTCAGCAGTTTCAGGAGATGACGGGACAGTTTAGGATCCTCCGCAGTGGTGAGAGGGCTGCGGGTCGCCTGTGGATTCCCGGGTTCCCTGAGGGATGTGAGGAAGCACAAGAATGCACCAGGCCAGTTTGCCTCACGGGCTCAGACGCAAGGCAAACGGAGTGAGTGGTCTTTCCCTGCAGAAGAGAGTGTCGGCCCCTCTCCTGTGAGCAGAGAGGCCCGTGCAGGGCCACGCCCACCTGGGGCTCAGAGCACCTCACTTCACTCAGGATAAGGCTGTGTGCGGGGCGCTGGGGGCGGAAGTCAGCGGAACAAAGTGAACTCACCCTTCCCTCGTGGGAACGAGCCAGTTATGGGAGGTTTCTGTGTTGCCAAGGTGTGAGGGGCTTCACTGGGTGGACGGGGGCTGGGAGGGGCTGCACCCTGAGCCCCCGCCCCCCTCCCCAGGTGGATACAGGCTCCCAAGGGTCCTGAGAAGCGAGGAACATCTGTGGGAATGCTGGTCACGAGGCGTGTCAGTAGGAGGCTGGGGAGTCCAGGGACCCAGGGCCGAGGGTGGTGTCAGCCAGCTGAGAAATGCACCTCCAAGGGGAAGGTGTTTGCCCACAAACCCAGCATGAAAGGACGAAGAATCCATGGGTCCTGACAGACGCTGTTGGGGGGCAGACAGGCTGGAGCAGGTGGGGTCCAGACGCGGGACCACAGACACAGGAGACCAGGCGTCGGGATGAGAAAGGTGCATCCGGACAGGAGGGTCGGTCGGAGGGAATGAGACGTGTCCTGAAGGATCGTTTCCTTCCACATACAGACAACAAAACAAAGCCTGCTCTAAAGCACCGTGGAGATTATACACTGGAGTCTCCTAAGCTCCCAAGGCCCCTGATTTCGTGTCTCCCGCCAAGATCTAAACCTTGGGAGAGACACGATGACTCGAGCCAGGGAATCCTTAACTCTCCTGGAGCCCTTGCTCCTCAGAACCCACCACCCTGAAGTCCTAGAGTCCAGGTGAAGCGGGCCCTCTGGGGACAAGGTGCCCAAGACTTTGAGGATGGGCGGAGCAGTGTTACGGACTCCAGCTTCAGAAGCGCCACGCCACGCGGGCTCTCCCTGTGTCTCTAATCCATCCATCTCAAGCACTAATACACAGCAGACACACATGTTATAGACTCAAAGGTCATCTGGGAAGCTTCTCAAGGTTTGCCCCCCTGAGAACGTGTTGTCCTGGGTCCCTGAGGGGCTGTGGGAGCTTGGTGTCCAGCACCCCTCAAGTCCTCCATCCTGGCCTCCTGGAGGCTGCATACTGGGGTTGCCGCCCCTCCCCTAACCAATGGTCCTCAGAGCAGGAGAGCCAGGATGAGTGTGAAACTGTAAGCTCATCCACCGCTATTATTTTTAATTGAATAGATCTAGGAAACAGCAGCGTGTATGAATTGTGTTCTCATTCCTTAGTATGCGCAGATGAAAGTGACAGAGATGCCCTTGCATCTCACAAATCTAGCTTCCTGACCTGATAAGCACAAGCAAGCTGCCAGTTAACACGTAGGGAGTCGGCTTCCTTGGCAGATTGATTTCACATTTTCTTATAGAAAACACGCACGGGCTTATGTGAGGGTCAGAAGCCTGGTTATGAGGTTGGGGCCTGTGTATGTCCACCGTTCTCACAGCCTCACGCAAAAGAAGACCAAAACATAACACACACAGGTATTCCTGAGCAGCAGGCTTCCCCCTGTTTTTCTGGCTGTCATTCTATTCAGCGAAATGCTAAATTACTGACATGCTAAGGCAATATAAGAATCTGGACCCCTCTTGGCAGCCCACTACGGATTTCTTTCTGTTCAACAGTTCAGTCACTAAAGTTGCCTTCCTCTCCCCGGCACAAGTCATCGTCTTTTGTGCCAGCTTTCGGCCTCCCGTGGGGCAAGTAGGCGCGGTGGCTCTGAGGTGTTCCCTCTGTGGTGTGTGCCAGAGGCTGCCACTTTCCCCGCTTCCTGCATGCCACGTGTGCACCGCTGGGCACTGAGCCTAGTGGTCATCCAGCTCAAGGCCAGTCTGCACGGGACGTGCAGATGCTGCCAGGAGCCTCGAGGCTGAGGGAACGCCCACGGAGGCACCACAGTGCACTGACTCCTGAGGAGGCAGCTCCATGGGAGCCACAGAGTTCTCAGGGGCTGTCTTTACAATCCCCAAGAGCGAGTCAGAACACTGTTTCTGCAGCCATTCCCGTCCTGGGCCGGGCTGTGTTTTTGTCTGCCTCCTTCTGGGACTTCTGCTTGCTTTTGACTTGGGCGTAGGTATGAGGGCTGCTCTTATGCCCAGCATGACCCCCAGCTGTGCCAGTTTTAACTCTTTAGTGCAAGAAAAGAAAAAGGTTGCACAGCTCCATGTCAACGTCTGACCCCCTTTTGCCACTCTTTTTAACACTGGCTTCAATTTAATTAAATGCAAACCCAGCATATTCCAGTGAAAAGAACACAGAGTTGGAATTAAAGTTTAGTCCAAACACTGTTACTAGCTCATTAAATGACCTTGAGAAAGCTCAACTCTGTAAAATAATTTCTCTGACATTTCCAAGACATGAAATGTGAGATCTTTTCAAATCGCTCATTGATTCATTCAAAACCTGCTTATTGAGCACCTAGTACATTTGGGGAAGGAATAAGTGCTGTTTAGTGAACGTGAATGCAAGCCAGGCACTAAGCCAAGTGCTGCGTAAACATCACCCGTCCCAACCAGCATCGTCATCCTGCAAGCTGAACTCTATTGCTGTTCCATTTCACAGAGGCACTCTGAAGGGCTCAAGGTAGAAAAAAAATACAGCTTAGGAGGAAATATGGGTCGAGAGGCTGTACAGATAAGAGTTAAGGATAGAGGAGAAGGCAGCCCTGGAGAAGCATCACCTGCGGGGTCACAGTTAGTGAGCAGCAGTGTGAGAACTCCCGTCCACCTCCGCTGCCCTGGGTCCTGTCTCTGCCTCATCTCAGGGAACCACCTTCTTGTTTAAATGCACGTTATCTCCCTGAAACCTCCCGAAAAGGGAGCGCTGCACCCCTTCCCTCACCGTGCTGTAATCCACAGTCCACAGAGCATTTGGCACGGTCTTCTCCTTCCTAGGAGTATTTGCAAAATCAGCCTTTGGCGCAAGTGCGTAATGAAAATTCCCGTTTTGTTAAGTGGAAGGGTGGCATCGGTTTTCGGGTATTCCTGGTTCAGACAGAACGTGTGCAAACCTATGAAAAGAATCACTAGAACCAGGTGCTTCTCCAAGTTCCTTTTAAGATCAAACCAAACCAGAAGGTAAAGGACAAAACGAAAACAAAAGACTAAAGGGGAGGCTAACGGGTGAGCAGAGGAGGTGAACAGAGACGCGCTCGTGTGGGTCCTCAAGCCGGTTAGCACTGATTTGTTATTATTTGTATTGTTCTTCCCTGATGAGCCTTGAACATCTTGGATGAGTCAGTCAATTTATAAATGTTTAAAGTTAGTCAATGGAAGACAGAGATGAAGAGAAATAGGTGGCAGACAGGCAGGCAGGCAGCTGATTGACAGACAGGAATAGAGACGTGATGGCTTCCCAGGGGGCTCAGTGGGACACAGCCACCACGGCGGGAGATGAAGAAGGCGCAGCTTCGACCTCTGTCCTGGAGGACAGAGTGGCAACTCATTCTGGTGTTCTTGCCTGGGAAATCCCCAGGGACAGAGGGGCCTGGTGGGCTACAGTCCGGGAGCCACAGAGGGTCAGACACGACTGAGCAGACGCACACACAGGGCGACGATGGAGACAGAGACACAGAGACGTGGAGATAGAGACACAGACGTCAGCGAGTCAGAGAGAGGCGGCGGTGCGTAGATGACGCAGGAGCAGGGGACGCACGGGCACACACGGGGGAGACCGTCTCACTTCGCTGCTGCGCCGCGTGGAGCGTCACTCGCTGCTCGCACTTTACCTGTTAAAGTTTTCCTCCCTGTGCAGTTCACTAGCCCGGGAACCACTGAGGCGGGAGAAGGGACTGGCTCTGTGCCCCCCGGCAGGGATGGAGCCTCACTCTGCTCTCTGATGCCCTGGAGAAGTGCCTTTGCTGTGTCCTCGCATCAGGGGAGAGTTTGCTAATTCCCTCCGTAGGCCAGTAGGGGCCCGACCCTTTGACGTGACCTGAGTGGAAGTCCACTTCATCGTCAAGCTCACGAAACCAGGCCCCTCTCAGGGCGTGTGTGCGTGCTGAGTCGCTTCAGTTGTGTCCAATTCTTCACGACCCCGTGGACCAAGCCCACCAGGCTCCTCTGTCCATGGGATTCTCCAGGCAAGAATACCGGAGTGGGTGGCCGGGCCCTCCCCTGGGGGACCTTCCTGCCCCGGGGATTGAGCCCGAGTCTCCTGCATTGGCAGGTGGGTCCTTGACCACTGACACCATTTGGGAAGGCCTGGAGGCTCGGGCATCTAGTTTTTCGCTGTGAGGATGCACAGAGCACTCTCGGGAGCGTTTCTGCGGGTGCTGTCCTCTGCCGCTGGGCCATAGCGATATGCGGCCTCCGTGCGTGATGGAGCTGAGGCGGCATTGGGCCGTGGAGCCGTCAGCCCGGCTGCCCTGCATCCCCACAACCAGCTGAGCCGCTGGGAGGGAGTTTCCACCCTCAGTGTCCAGGCCCGGAGCCGGCTTCCTCTGTCACTTGTTGCCTCCCAAGCACTGGGCTCTCGGGTAGAAATGGACGTAGCTCGGGGAATTTTCCAGTGTTACCAGCACGGCACAGTGAGCGAGACCCATAAATAGTCACGTAGGAGACTTCTGCGTTGCACATGGAGCGGAGGCTCACAGCTCTGAAGTCAGCCTGTCAATTAACTCCCAGGGAACGAGAAACACAGATTATTTAGCGTGCGGGCTAATGAATTACCTTCCGGAATCAGGGCTGGAAATTCAGTCCCTGCCAGGTAAATAAGACTGTCTTCAAAATGCTCCTCTGTCCATCGAATTCTCTGGCGAAGAATACCGGAGTAGGGTTGCCATTCCCTTCTCCAGGGGGTCTTCCAGACCCAGGGGTCAAGTCCAGCATTCCTGCATTGGCTGGCAGATTCTTTCTCGTCTGAGCCCCAGGGAAGCTCTTCAAAGTACTAAGAAGTGGGAAAACCATGCTGCTGAGAGCTGAGTTCACTCAGCACCCTCTAAGTTGTTTTTCACCATTATCACAGGCTCAAACAGCTGTCTGATTTTCCTTATCATTTCTATAAATATGGTGTTCAATTATAAAACAAAGTCAATCGCCTGATTTTTCAAGTTGATAAATCACCACTCACCATATAAAAGCGTCCAAAGAACCACAAGGCTCCGTCTGCTGGCGGTCACTGTAGAATCCACGATGGAATTTAGATGAGGACAAAGGGAAATCGTCTCGGAGTCAAAGCTATGCCCGGCAAATAAACAGTTAAAAGGGAAATAAACAGAGTGCTGGCACGGGTCCTTGCTAAAGAACATCAAACAAATTTTCTCCAAAGGAGGTTTTAATTCTCAGGTTTGTAAGCCTGGTTTTCCTGTTTTCACTGAGATAACGCATCACACTGTCGTGAAAAGACAAGAGGCTCCAGAGGCGGTAAGCCTGGGTCCAGATTCAGACTCCACTCCTCCTTAGTGGGACAGATGAAGTCACCGGGCCTCCGGGTGAGCTGAATACAGGACTGGGTGTGCGCACCTGGTGGGCCTGGGTGGCATTTGCAGATGCTGTCAAACCCGTAAGACAGCGCCTTGCCTGCAGCCTTCACCACTGCGTGAGTGAGAGCAGCGTGGAAGCTCCTTGCTCAGTGAGCCTCCCGTCAAGAGCACAGAGGACTTGCGTGCCGAGGTCCTGCTTGCGGGGGTGCAAGTTGGTGCAATCTGTTTGGTGCTAAACTGGTAAACGTCAGGCAAATGTCAAACGTGAATGTCCTTTGAAGTGGCGATTTCACCGTTCTGTTGACAAAAATTTATCTCATGGACATACCTTCACAATACCCAAGGATCCATGGCTAAGGATGTTGGCTGTGCTGCAAGGATAGTAATAAGACCGTGGAAACGACTGCCCTGTTCACACGGAGGACAGAGGATGACTGAATATCGAGCCAGATATAGAAGGGATGCTGTTCATTGGGGGAAAATGAAGCAGATCTAGAAATGCGAATAAAGATTGTGTGTGTGTGTGTATCAATTATTTACATATAAAGAACTCAATTCAACTGTATTGAGTGGTGGGTCCTTTTGTATATAAAGCCGTGCTAAACATGTACCTTTTGGATGCATTTCCCGTCTTAGAAATAGGAGATATCTCTCACATAGACCTGTGCACGTGTGGCCTCTGGGTGTTACAGCACACACACCGATGTGTTTGCAAAGGTACGGCACATCCCCAGCCGCGTTTCCAGCGAGCTGCTTTCTGCAGAGGAGTGGGAATAGGCGCCTTCCTCGGAGCTTCAGAAGACTTCACGTTCCACTCAACACCTCTGCTACTGCTTACAGTTCTTGGTATCCGCTTGCACTTGCCCTCACGGTTTAAAAGCTGTGTAGTTAATATACACAAAGACCAGCGCAGCTGCCCTGTGATTTGCTAGTGTGATTGGTCCGCGTAAAGCTCGGGCAGGCCTCTTCTTGTGTTCGTCGGTAAGCATTCAATCCTGACCACTTACCTTCCAAAGAAGTGACTCAAATGACACGATATTTTGTGAATTTTAAGCCATCACAGAAACATGATATGACGTATTTACAACTCATTTATGTAATATTAACATTGAAACCTTTTTTTTTGCACAAAAGTAAATTACATAAATGGAGGCTATTTTAATGTTTTGTGACGATAACGTGTTCCCAGACTGTAATGTATATTCTTAGTGTAAAAGGATTTAACTTTTTTTCAACTCAAAAAGCATTTATATAAAGATTAAATATCTGTAAAGTAAGATTTAACCAAAAAAAGTCTTTAAGCCCCCTTCCAATTCTAAAATTCTTTTATCTGTGATTTGGGCAAAGAAATCTTTTGCCAATGGACAACAGTATCAAACGTGTCTGGTATCATTTAGACAAGACACCATTCATTGGTTGATACTGAGTTTCTTTTCCATTTGACTATTAAAATGTAACTCAGTGGTAACTGAACTCTGCCCCTAGTTAAGTCACTATTTTAAGCCTATTGCACAAATTTTAAATATATCACCTTTGATGATTTGGAAGTTTTAGGATAGATTTCTGCATAGTTTTACTCTTTTTTTAAAAAATGTATTTTATGAAAAAAATGTATTTTATGGAAGTATGCTTGATTTACAAACTTGTGTAAATTCCTACTGTGCAGCAAAGTGATTTAATTGTACATATACATGCTTTTTCCATATACTTTTCCGTTATGGGATCACAGGATATTGAATATAGTTCCCTGTGCTATAGGGCCGTGTTGCTTATCCATGCTATATATAATAGTCTTCATCTGCTAATCCCAAGCTCCCAATCCACCCCTCCACCACTCCCTTCCTTAGCAACCAACACTCCCAGCCCATCCCTCTGCCCCCACGCCCGTCTTGGGAACTGCAAGTCTCTTCTCTTGCATAGATGTCTCTTAAGCTGATCGAGAGGCTTAAACACCTATCACCATGTCACACCTGCCAGGACACGCAGTCTGCACCCTGCCCTGTCTCTGACATTGAGCGCTGACTGCACCGGCTCCCGCCCTTGCCCAGGGATGGGCCAGGTGTGCACATCTACGGCGCTGGGCCCGATCCTGAGGGTTCACCCTTGTGGCGAGCTGCGTGACGCTGGGCAGTTCCATCAGTGTCTCTGAGCGCCCATCTTCTCAGCTATGAGATGCAGTTAGTAGCCTACGCTTTCAGAGTGTCTGGAGGCTCAGTGAGCACACGAGTCGGGGGGCACAGTGCCTGGGGAGTAGGTGGGGCAGCACACACCCACGCCCCCTCGTTGCAGCCCCACCCTATCCTAGACCCTGGGGGGCTGCTCGGTCAGACTGGCCGGGCAGCTGTGCGGGAGGCATGCGTCTGTGGGACACCAGGGGTCCTGGGGTGGACAGTGAGGTCTGAGATGCCACTTATGTGCTGAGCGCAGATGCCAAGGGGGTGGCCTGGAGTTAAGAGGCAAGGGCCAGTCTGGAGCAATGCTTCTGGGAGTCAGTGATGTAGAGATGGCATTGAGCACCCTTCGACCAGAGGAGATCAGCCAAAAAAAGGAAATAGAGAAGGAAAGCGGAGAAGGCAGTGGCCCCCCACTCCAGTGCTCTTGCCTGGAAAATCCCATGGACGGAGGAGCCTGGTGGGTTGCAGTCCATGCGGTCGCTAAGAGTCGGGCATGACTGAGCGACTTCACTTTCACTTTTTGCTCTCATTCATTGGAGAAGGAAATGGCAACCCACTCCAGTATTCTTGCCTGGAGAATCCCAGGGACAGAGGAGCCTAGTGGCTGCCGTCTATGGGGTCGCACAGAGTCGGACACGACTGAAGCGCTTAGCAGCAGCAGCAGAGAAGGAAAGAGGTCTGAGTGCTAAGAAAGGACCAGCACAAAAGCCTGGGGCAGCACTCCTTCAGGTGGAGGGACCCCCAGGACCCCCGGGACCGTGATGCCCGGAAATGAAGGATGGGGGGCACTTCTGAGAGCAAGGAGTGACCTGCTGAGCCAGAGGCTGGTAACTGGTGAGGCCAGGGCGCTTACCATTGAGAAGAGCTCTAAGACAAAGTGGGTTCTGAGTTAAAGAACACAGGATGACCTCTATTTTTATTCAGTGTGGGAAGGACATCCTTCCGTGCTTTCCGGGAAGATACAAGGTGTTAAAATAGGGCCTGGAAGCCTACCTCCAGCTGAGTGGGCCTCAGGAGGTCACGTCGCGTAGAGCAGATGCCGCTGACCCTAGAGAGAGGCCACGGCCTGGAGGCTGGAGAGGTCCACGGGGAGCTCTCTCCGCCCTGACTGTGGGGGCGCTCACAGCGCAAAGGTCCCCAGCAGGACAGACTCTCGGGGCACACCGCCTGTAGGGAAGCACGAGGACTCGGCTGGAGATGCCCGCAGCTGCTGGGTGAGGCTCTGGGGAGCTTCTGAGGACTCTTGAGCACTTGTAATGGGTTCATTTTGTTGTAGGTAAATTATTTTTCGTTAATCTTTTCTTTTAATCTTCTATTTCATTATATAACTCATGTATTTTATTACTCATGATGTATGATGTTTAAACAGCACTGAGAATGTGCCTGTAGCTATTCCTGATTTTCACGTGTGATGGGCAGACTGACACTCTGACAGCTATCCAAACAGTCCTCACAGTTGTTACTGAGCGGTTTGGGTGTAATCAGTTCAAGCAGCGGGTTCTGGCCTCTATGCGGGGCTCTCCCTGCCCTGTGGCCCCGGGGCCTGGATGACAGAGGCGCTGGTAAGACAGGTGAGACGCTAAAAAGACCAGGAGTGGACCCAGCGTCAGTCCCGCCTCCTCTCACCTCGTCGTGACTGAGCGCATGCAAACCCGGAGTCTGGAGCCAGCCGGCGCGCGTCCAAGCCCTCCCCACTCCTCACTCTCCAAGCGGGCGCGCGGTTTCCCCCCTGGAGGATGCGGCCGGGAGGACTCCCGCCTCCCAGGTTGTCCCGAGGACCCGCTAAGCCCAGACGGGTGCCCGGTGCGGAGCGGGCACCACAGAAGGCTGGAGATACAGAGTTGACCCTCGCTCTCGTTTTCAGAGACTTACCCTGCTCGACGCGCTGCTCTGGGGGACATTGTTCTGCTGTGAGCCTCCCCTGGGACTCCTTTAATTCGTGTCCTTAGTTTGCACGTGCTGGTCAAGCACCTGGGTCAGACGTTGCCTCCGTGGGGGATGTTAGCCTGGAAAACCAGTGTGCGTGTGTTGGGGAGCACCGCGCTGGGAAGGAGGAGGGTTCAGCACGCAGGACCTGCGCCGCGCAGGCTCCTCAGCAGAGGAGGATGAGCGGGGCGCGTCCGCTGCTGACCGCGCCCCACATCCTGAGGCTGCAGGCTTCTCGTGGCCTGCTGATGGCCCTGCGCGGCGCCGAGAACCTCGCGGGGCCCCAGGGGCCTGCGGGGTGCCTGTCAACCCGAGATCAAGTCTCGTCTGTCCCCCTCATCCACCAGCCTCCTCCCTCCAAACCCCGACTCTCCTCCTCCACTGATGAGAAGGAAATGAGCCTGTTGTGGTATCTTCAGGCAAGCGGTTGGAAAGTGATCCCAAGGTCAGTGTGAGCCCCTCCAGCCCCGCAGCTGGCAGGAAGGCGGGAGGCGCTGGCCGAGTCACTCAGCTTTTATCTAAATCCAGTCCGGCCGCTCCTCGGGGCCGGAGCCCTGTTCTCCCTCCCGCCCCGGCTCGCATCCTCATCCTGGGGTTTTCCACACCTCGGGACCCCTCTGTCACCCCGTTCCCAAGGCTGCTTGGCGCCTGACGGCAGGCTCTGGGAGCCTGTGCTGTGATGCCCTGCTCTGCTTGGACGCGGGCACAGAGAGGCTGTGTTTGTTTCCCTGCCGGCGTCTGTACCGTGCGGGGACTGTCTGTGCGGAGACCCAGGCTCACCAGGACTCGTGTTTCCTTGCTCGCACCGGGTGAGCTGCTGCGTGCTTGCTGGTACTCCTTCCTGCGCGGTGCTCCAGTGGCTGCCGGGGCGGCGGGACCCTCCTTGTCCGCGCCTCCCGGGCTCTGCCTCCATGGGGGCCACCCCCAGTGCCGGGCCACCCCCCCCTGCACCCGCCCCTGCCAGCCTGGCACCCGCCAAGCCCGAGCGCCTCCCTGCCTCCAGGTACCCCCAGCTCCGCCTCCCCGCCCCGGGGTTCGCTTTCTCTTAAACCTGCACAAACCGCCTCGGAGCCAGTTTGTCCCTGGGAAGGCTGTATGCCCGCAGTGTGGCCACGCAGGTCTGCCGCGGGTGTGAACACACGTGTCCGTGTGTCTGCGTCTTGTGTGCACGGCCGTGGGTGCACGTGTGTGTTGCGGTGTACGCGTGTTGTGTGCACATCCGTGAGTGTGTGTGTATTACGTGTATGTCTGCGACTGCATATGGGTGTGTGACTACACGTGTGTGCGAGTGCACATGTGTGCGTGTACGTGCACGTGCGTTGTGTGTGCGAGTGTGAATGCACGTGCGTGTGTGTTTTGTGCGTGTCTGTGAGTGTACATGTGTGGTGTGCACGTGTGGTGTGCACATATGTGACTGCACATGTGTGTGCACACGTGTGGTGGCGAGAGGGAGCAGCAGGGAGAAACAGCAGCGCCTGCTCCATCACTGACCTCTAACCTCTGACTTGGCCGGGCCCCACCACCCAGGAGCTCACTTTCTAGTGATCAGACAGCTGTCTCCCCTGAGCTCTGACCGCTCCCCTTCCTGGGGTTCTATGAGAAATCCAGATATTATTTCCTCCTGCCACCAGAGAAAGGGCAGCATGGAACAGAGGGACTCTTCATAACATCTGCGCTTGCAGTTATGGGAACAAGTCAAGGAAAGTCATGCTGGAGCTCCCAGACTCCCCACCAGAAAGGAGGGCGAATGGCTGGGGCTGCGGGTGGAGCTGGAGCTGGGAGTTGGGTGGAAGGAGGCTGGGTGGCAGGTGCCCAGAGAATCACCTCTGGAGCTTCCAGAAGCGGTAGAGTCCAGACGTCTGCTCCCACCTGTCACTCAGATGCTGGCAGCGAGGGTGGGAGGGTGAGGCCTCCTTCCCGGGCTGACCACCCCCGACGGACAGGGGAAGCAGAGGCGAGCTTCTGACTACTCAAGGGGCTGAGGGAGGCTAAGGCAAGGGCAGACCTGGGCGTCAGCTCACGGCCAGAGAGCAGATCTGGTGTGAGGCCAGGAGACTGGAGAAATCTTTTAGCTTTAACAGAAAGAGGAGGATGCCTGGGCAGGGCCAGCAGCGTGATCTGCGGGGCCTGATGCAGCATGGCAACACAGGGCCTCTGGTTTAATCCTTGCTGAGGAATCCAAGAGGGCGAGCGCAGAACCTTCCGCAGGTGCAGGCCCTAAGCCCCGGCCTTCTAACTGCGTGGTCTGGGACCTTCCTCAGAGCTTTCAGCCGTGTCCTTACTGATCTTCTTGGTGGAAAAGTAGACGACGCTGCCCCAGTTCCCTCCCTTCTCACCTGCAAATGTTTAAAATTAGAAAAGAGCAGTGCTTTAGTCACCTGCTTCTCTCCATCTTTCAGGGATACTAATTTTGCACAGTGAGCATGGAGCCCATCAACGTTCATCCTTTGCTGTCTGTTAGAGAGTCTGGGCTGGACTCCTTTTCCGGGCTGCCATCTGTTGCTATGACGCCTTCTATTTTTAAATAAGGAGCGCTGACGGCTCTGTGAGAGGCAAGGAGGGAGGGACTTTGCATAGAACGTTTCCTTATAATGAAGGCAGAAGATTCAGTTCATTGGGATTTTGTCTCGAACTGGCTTGTTCTCCTTAAATGACTCTTCTCTATCCGTTACATTTCCTTCTCAAAGGCATATTTAGGTGATAGTCATCTTATAAGAGCGTCACACATCAGACGTGCCTCACCTCTCAACTCAAAGTCACAGAACTCTGCTAGGGTCACACCAGCCTTGACCTGATCAAAGAGTCTGACTTGCATCAAAGTCTTCCATCATAGACCCACTTGGGGTAGGCTGATGGTAAAGTAGTTTCAACGGCGAGCTTGTTGTCATATGGAGCCTTCCTGTGTTTGCAAAGCTTTTCATTAAAGCCCTCTCTTTTTTTTAACTAAGAAAAAGACAAAAAAACAAACCATTCCAAAATGAAAATAAAGAAACAAAATAGGCAGGGCTGATACCTTTTCCATCTGAAAGCTAAGTGCAAAATAGGCTTTGGACTTTGAATTTCTAGTTATTTTTTGAATCCTGTCTTGCAAAGATAGAAATTTGCCTATGAAGTCTTGCAAAAGCGCATGAAACAATATAGTTGAACATGTGGGGAAAATAATTTAAAAATTAAAAATTTCTTGCACTCTAATAAGTCACCTTTTTTTATTTTAGAAATGCCTAATGCCACATGGCATTATGGAACCAATCAAGAATTAGTTTTTAAACCACAAAATGTTGAATATTCTTTGTAGGAGAAATGTTAAAGTTTATGAATCTGACTTCATTTGTGCCTGACTTAATTTTAAAATAAATAAATGCACTTAAATTTCTTTTTTTCAGATTATCTTTAATAGAGGAACTTTATCTTCCACAACAGCCTGAGGGAGACCTATATTAATATGAAAAGATATGGAGGGGCTGGCATTCGGTCTTGTTCATCTCTTCTAACACTTTCATCCGTTGTTATCTTCACTTGTCTGGTCTCAGCTCTCATCTTCAGAGGTGGCCCACGGTAGAGGCTGGGGACTCGGGCCGCCAGCTCAGCCCAGACACCTTCCCAGGGGCTGGCTGTCCTCCACCAGTCACTGGATGGGGCAGGGGAGGCCACGTGCTGCCCACCACGCCCGCCCTCTTGCTGGGCAGGGCGTGGGGACTGTTCCCTCATGGTGGACAGGAGGAGGCCGTAGTCTCTGTACAATGAAAGACGCTGCTTTTTAGTTCTGTACTTTGTCTTGTGAATCTGCCTGATTTATGACCATTTCCAACATCATTTAAAATGTCAACTGTAAGAATTGTTTCAGGGAAAGAACTTGGTGTTTCACATTCTGTCGCTTTTAGATCCCATTAGGGCTTCGGCATGAAAAAGTTTTACTTGAAAGTGTGAGTAGGTGTCGTGGGGTGTGAGGTCCCTCCTCTCAAGAAGATGGGGAAACTGAACAAAGCTGTGTGTCCCTGTGCCCGTCTAGCCCTGCCTGGCCCGTCACTAAGGTGGCCTCACGAGCAAAGAAGGGGCCCCTGCAGCATTCTCCTCTCTCCTGACAAACATCTGTATAAAATACTTAAGTTCATAAATCTATAACTTGAAGAAAATATGGGATACAGAAACATAGTTCTAAAATGATACTGAACTCTTTCTCATTAAGTTTTGATATTCTAAAATGTACTATAATCCTATATAGCCTATGTACTTTATATTAATATTTTATTTATATAAAATATGTTAAATATTATATAATTTTAAATATTACACAAGATATTACATAATATTAAAAGTTATAACACTGACTCAATAGACACAACTTTGAACAAACTCCAGCAGATAGTGAAGGACAGGGAAGCCTAGGGTGCTGCAGTCCACGGGGTTGGAAAGAGTTGGGTACAACTTAGTGACTGAACAACAAAAATAACAAATATACTGTATTTCCAAACATGACAAGATCTGAGCTGCATTTTTGGCCAACCCATATTCTATACATATGCATATATGTGTATTTCATAACCCCAAAATTCAGTAGCCCTCAAAGTACAATGGGAAGAAAACGTACATTAAGGCTGTATATTGTCACCCTGCTTATAACTTATATGCAGAGTACATCATGCAAAATGC
>NW_024070185.1:109876609-109900885 GCF_014754425.2 Oryx dammah
CCCCCCGCCATTATTCAGTGACAGTATCGTGGTTCCCATTCTACTACTTTTCTCTCAGTGGCTGTCACTGGACGCGACGGCTTTGGGACAGGCCAGGCCCCAAACAGGGGTCTCAGAGGCCTTCTGCATCCCCTGCAAGCCCTGAACGGGACTTTTCTCTGCCCACATCAGACTTAGGGTGCCAATCCTTATGAAAATCTGAACCTGAATTCAGTTAGCTAGAAACGGTCATCAGGCTTAGACTGCACGAAAGTGCCTGTGAGGTTAGCTGTGGAACACGGCAAGAGCTTCTGCTCAGAGCTGTCCTCTGGGCCCTGGGAGTGAGAAGACGCCGCCGGGGCTCATTGAGCCAAACCCTAAGACTAGTTTCTGGGACCCTCAGCCCTCCGCTTACCTGGACGCCTCCTGGTGGGCCGGTGCCCTCCTGACTCCGCACTGGGACTGGAGGTCTGGTTTCCCTTCGACCACGGTCCTTGTGATGTTGTCGTTCAGGGGCTCATGTCTGCGTGCTTTTTATCACATTATGGTGGGAAAGGCCTCACCTCTTGATCTGTAAATTTACCCAACCTCTCACTGACCGAGACAGTTAGAGGAGCTGGAGCGCCGCCACACCGTCCCAGCATGAACCCTCCTGGTAGGTGTCTCAGGTCTTTGAAAGGAGAGGAGGGGCAGACCCTGGAGACACAGCTGAGCGTCCACACCGGCTCTTCCTTCTGCTTGACCGACTCTTCCTGTTTCAGCAGATCGGTTATCGCTGACGTAACGTGAACGCCACCCGTGCTCCATAACAGACTTTCCCGTGCTCATTGTCATCCACATATCTCTTGGTAAAGACTCTGTCCAAATCATTCCCCCCCCCCTTTTTTTTTTAATTGGAATGGGTGCTTGTTGTACTGAGTAAGAGTCCTTCATGTATTCTAGATACAAGACTTTCATATGATCTGCAAATATTTTCTCCCAGATTGTGGTTTATCTTTTCTTTCTCTCAACTGCGCCTTTTGAGGAAACGAACTTTTCATTTTAATGAAGTCTGAGTTAAGAGTATACTCTTTTATAGATTGCACATTTGCTGCTCTAACCAAGGATATGTGCTGACTCAGAGGAAGATCTTGTGTTTTCTTCCAGAACTTTCCATGCTTCATACTTTACTGTTGGTTTATAACCTATTTTTATTTATGATGCAAGGTATGGATTGAAGTTGATGCAATCTTTTATGTTGGTGGTTTGCATTATGGCTCGTGTTGAGAAGAGTACCCTGCTGCCATTTCATCTCAGTCAGCAGTCAGCTGTCCACACACACGGGTGTCTCTCCTGCGCTCTGCATCTCGCCCTGTTGCCCAGCGTGTCTCTATGTCAGCGCCGTGCTGCTTTGGTTGCTATAGCTCTATAATACATACTGAAGTCAGGTGATTGGTTGCTTCTGCAAAGTTGCTTTGGCTAACCTCTGTCCTTTCCTCTCACATGTGAATTTCAGAATCAGGTTGTCAATTTCTTTGGCAAATGGTTGCTAGGGTTTTGATTGAGAGTTCATTGGAACTGTAACTATAGAAAAAATCAGCAAGAATTGCCATATTAAAAATACTGGATCTTCTGAACACAAGCATGATATGTTTGTACATTTATGTAGGTCCTCTTTAACTTCCCTGCTGCTGGTGCTGCTGCTGCTGCCGCTAAGTCGCTTCAGTCGTGTCCGACTCTGTGTGACCCCATAGACGGCAGCCCACTAGGCTCCCCCGTCCCTGGGATTCTCCAGGCAGGAACACTGGAGTGGGTTGCCAGTTCCTTCTCCAGTGCGTGAAAGTGAAGTCGCTCAGTCGTGTCCCACTCTTCTCGACCCCATGGACTGCAGCCCACCAGGCTCCTCCGTCCATGGGATTTTCCAGGCGAGAGTGCTGGAGTGGGGTGCCATTGCCTTCTCCACTTTAACTTCCCTGGGATAGTTTTTTTAACTGTCACTGTACAGATCCTGCAATAAGATTACTGTCAAGCTTCTACCTACACATTTAACAGTTTTGATTCTATGGTAGTTATTATAATTTCAGCTTCTGAATGTTCATTGCCAGTATAGAGAATTAAAGTTGAGTTTAATGCTGAACTTGTCCTGCACCCTTGCTAAATTTATTTGTTCTAGTAGCATTTTTGTAGATTCTATCAGCTTTTCTACATATACCATGATGTCACCTACTAATACAGTTTTCGTTTCTGTTCGTCAGTCCAGTTGAAGTGCCCAGTATAATGCGTATTAGAAGTGATGATAGGAGAATCCTCCTTTTTCATGATCTCAGGGATACATTAAGCCTCAGATTTTAAGTAGATGCACTATGTTGAAGAAGTTCCCTTTTATTCCTAGTTTGCAATTTTAATCAGAAATGCATGCTGGATATTGTCACATGGTTTTTTTGTATTTACTGAGATGATAATGTGGCTTATTTTTATTTTTGTGTGTACTTGTGGTGAATTACTTCAGTGGATATTCAAATGTTACACTAACCTTGATTTAAGCCCACGTGGTCATGATATAGTTTATGCTGTGAGTTTGCATCGTTATATCTTGGTTAGAGTCTCTGCATCTGTTCATGAGGCTCTGTGTGTCTCTTATCATGTAATATCTTTATCAGACTTTGTAATCCACGAAATTCTGAATCACAGAATGAATGAGAAGTATTCCCTTCGTCTACATTTCCTGGAAGAGTTTGTGTACGATTGACATTATTTATTTCTTCATGTTTGGTACAATTCATCAGTGAAGCCATCTGGACCTGAATTTTCTTTGTGGGAAGGTTTGTAACAGCAATTTAATTTTTTAAATTTATGTATAGCCTATCTATCTAAAATATCTGTTTCTTCTTGAATAAACTTGGTAGTTAGTATCTTTCAAGAAAATTTTTCCACTTCATCTAAATTGTTGAATTTATTGGCTTAGGTTGTCCATGATGTTCCTTGACTATATTTTAATGTGTCTGTATTTTTCTCCCTAACCATATTTGTAATTAATTATCTACCCCCCCCAACTCTCTCTCATCTCTCTCTCTCTGTTTCTCTCTCTTATGATAAGCCTCACTGGATATTTATCAATTTTATTCACAAAAGAACAAGTTTTTGGTTTCATGCATTTTTCTCCATTCATTTCCTCTTCTCTATTTCACTGATTTCTACTCTGATCTTTATAATTTCCCTTCCTCCGCTGACTTTGCGTTTCCTTTGCTCTTCTTCTAGCTGCTTAAGGCGCAGCTGAAGGCGTTAGCCTGTACTCGTCTGACGCACGCATCTAGTACCACTGTCTCCTCAAGCCCTGCTTTAGCAGCAACCCGCAGCTCAGTAGGTTGTCTTTCATCCAGTTCAAAATATTTTCAGATTTTTCTTTTTATTCTTATTTGACCCATTGGTTATTTAACTTCTAAATATTTGTATATTTTAGAAATAACCTTCTACTATTAACTTCCTCCTAATTGTACTTTGGTCAGAGACTATACTATAACTTGAACCCTTTAACATTTTTTGAGAGTGGTCTCATGCCCCAGAATTTGGTTTACTTTGTAAGTGTTCAATGTGCATTTGGAAAAAATAAAATACACATTCTCCTGCCATCGCATGGACTCTTCTGCACATGTCGGATCTGGGTAGCTGGCTGGTGGTGGTGTTCCAAACTATGTCCTTGCTGATCTTCTCTCTGCTTGTTCTACAGTTGAGGAAGAAGTGTTGAAAAAATTGTGAATTTGTCTATTGATTGTTGCAGTCCTCTCAGTTTTTGTTTCATGTAGTTTAAAGCTTGGTTATAAGGTGCACAGGTGTCTAAGGCTGCTGTCTCTCTGTTAATGTATCATCATGAAGTAACCTTCGTCTCTGATAAAGTTCCTTGCTCTGAAAGCTACTTTGTTTATAACATAGTCAGTTCAGTCGCTCAGTCGTGTCCGACTCTCTGCGACCCCATGAATCGCAGCACGCCAGGCCTCCCTGTCCATCACCATCTCCCGGATTTCACTCAGACTCACGTCCATCGAGTTCGTGATGCCATCCAGCCATCTCATCCGCGGTCGTCCCCTTCTCCTCCTGCCCCCAACCCCTCCCAGCATCAGAGTCTTTTCCAATGAGTCAACTCTTCACATGAGGTAGCCAAAGTACTGGAGTTTCAGCTTTAGCATCATTCCTTCCAAAGAAATCCCAGGGCTGATCTCCTTCAGAATGGACTGGTTGGATCTCCTTGCAGTCCAAGGGACCCTCAAGAGTCTTCTCCAGCACCACAGTTCAAAAGCATCAATTCTTTGGTGCTCAGCCTTCTTCACAGTCCAACTGTCACATCCATACATGACCACAGGAAAAACCATAGCCTTGACTAGACAGACCTTAGTTGGCAAAGTAATGTCTCTGCTTTTGAATGTAGTATCTAGGTTGGTCATAACTTTTCTTCCAAGGAGTAAGTGTCTTTTAATTTCATGGCTGCAGTCACCCCTGCCTTTTTCTCACTAGCATTAACATGCTCTATCATTTTCATCATTTTATTTTAACCTATTTTTGTCTTTATATATGAAGTGTCTTTCTGTAGATAGCATAGAGTTGGGGCTTGCTTTTTTAATCTAATTCAGCAACTTCTGCCTTTTTATTTTTGTCTTTAGCCTATTTAGATTTAATGTGATTATTAATATGCTTAGATCTAAATCTACCATCTTGCTTCATGTTTTCTGTTTATTCCATCTGTTCTTTGTTCCCTTTGTCCTAATTTTTGCCTTATTTGGGTTGAGTATTCTATTTTATTTCCTTTTTTGTCTTATTAACTATAAATATTTTGTAGTAGGTATTATATCAGTTGTAGCCTTGACAGTGAAACTGTTAGTTGCTCAGTCATATCTGACTCTTTGCAACCCCATGGATGTAGCCTGCCTGGCTCCTCTGTCCGTGAGATTTCCCAGGCAAGAATACTGGAGCGGGTAGCCACTCCCTTCTCCAAGGGATCTTCCCAATCCAGGGATTGAACTTGGGTCTCCTGCATAGCAGGCAGATCCTTTTCTGTCTGTGTCTTTGGGTTTATACGTTTTACCCTTTTATAATGTACCATTAAATGATACTGTACCACCTCACACGTAATCACAAGTCTTATGATGCAGACTCTGGTTTCATCCTGTGGGACCTTGGTACTATGGCCACAAAGTTTTGCATATGTTATAAATGACACACCACAGTATTATTTTTGTTTCCATTCAGTTCATTTAGTCGTGTCCAACTCTTTGCAACCCCATGAACCACAGCACTCCAGGCCTCCCTGTCCATCAACAACTCCTCGAGTGCACCCAAACCCATGTCCATTGAGTCGGTGATGCCATCCAGCCATCTCATCCTCCGTCGTCCCCTTCTCCTCCTGCCCTCAATCTTTCCCAGCATCAGGGTCTTTTCCAATGAGTCAACTCTTCACATCAGGTGGCCAAAGTATTGGAGTTTCAGCTTCAACATCCATCCTTCCAATGAACATCCAGGACTGATTTCCTTTAGGATGGACTGGTTGGATCTCCTTGCAGTCCAAAGGACTCACGAGAGTCTTCTCCAACACCACAGTTCAAAAGCATCAATTCTTCAGCACTCAGCTTTCTTCACAGTCCAACTCTCACATCCATACATGACCAATGGAAAAACTATAGCCTTGACTAGACGGACCTTTGTTGACAAAGTAATGTCTCTGCTTTTTAATATGCTGTCTAGGTTGGTCATACCTTTCCTTCCAAGCACTAAGTGTCTTTTAATTTCATGGCTGCAGTCACCATCTGCAGTGATTTGGGAACCCCCCAAAATAAAGTCAGCCACTATTTCCACTGTTTCCCCATCTATTTCTCATGAAGTGATGGGACCAGATGCCATGATCTTCATTTTCTGAATGTTGAGTTTTAAGCCAACTTTTTCGCTCTCCTCTTTCACTTTCATCAAGAGGCTTTTTAGTTCCTCTTCACTTTCTGCCATAAGGGTGGTGTCATCTGCATATCTGAGATTATTGATATTTCTCCCAGCAATCTTGATTCCAGCTTGTGCTTCCTTTAGCTGTCATTGATTGTAAAAACATTTAAATAATGAAAAAACTATTATCAATAATAAATAGATAGATGATAGGTGATAGCGTTTCTGACATTCTTTGCCGCCATGTGGAGACCCACATCTGGTATTAGAGTCCTTCTGCTTGAAGAATTTCCTTAATATTCCCTGCTGGTCCAGTCTGCTGATGATATATACTATTTAAGCCTTTATGTGTCTGAAAAAGTCTTTATTTTACCTTCATTTTTGAAAGACCTTTTCCCTGGGTAATTCTAGGTTAACAGAATTATTTTTCCTTTAAGAATTTAGAGATGGTATTCTCCTGTCTTGGTGAACTTTTTGGATGCTATATATATAGCATACTATTTTTCTCTTTGTCTGCCTTAAAATTTTTTCTGTGTATCACTGGTTTTGAGCAATTTGGTTCTTATTTAATGTATGCAACTATCTTCATGTTTCTTGTGCTTGGATTTGGCTGGATCTGTGGGTTTGAAGTGGCCACATTTGGACAATGTGAAGTCATTAACCTCCTTTTTCTGGTTCCCGGTCTCTCCTCTCCTCTGGTTCTTCCAGTTCCATGTCTGTTAGGCCACTAGAAGTGCTTTGTTTTTAAATTCTGTTTCTCTTTCTCGGTGTGTTTCATTTTGGATAGTTTTCATTACTGTCTCTTCAAATTCAATAATCTTTCATTCTTCAAGGACAATCTGTCATTTATTCCATCCAGGACACTTATCATATCTCACTGTAGCTTTTATTTGTAGAAGTGTGATTCAAGTGGTGTTGTTTTTTAATCCACTGCCTCAACTTAACTTTTTAAATATATGGAATACAACTGTAATTACTGTTTATCATCCTTGTCTGATAATTCTAATGTTTGTGTTAGTTCTGCAATAGCTTGACTTGATTGCCTTTTCTCCTCACTATGAATTTTACTTTTCTACTTCTTTCCATACTAATATTTAGCAAAATCCTAAATATTGTGGATTTTTGCCTTTTTGAGTGCAGGATACATTTTCATTCTTAGAAATATTTTTGAGCTTTACTCTTGTAAAGTTACTATTTGATCCATCACAATCTAGCTTTTAATTTTTTTAGGCACCATCTAAGCAGTATGCAGTGTATGACCAATTACTCCTCATGATTAAGTGCTGGGAGCCAGCGAGAGGAATCCCACCCGTGACAAGGTCATGCGGCAAGAGCTCTGATGGCAAGGCTAATCAGACCTCAGGTTTTCCCCCTGGAATTTCCTGAGCATCCACCCCCCCCAAAATAAGAATCTGCCTGCTTTTCCACTCTTCTCATATTCTCTGGAAAAAAGTCAGTTCAGGGCTTTAGTCTTCTGCATTTGAAAGGGGTGTTTCAGTTAAACCCCCTCTGATAGCTCTCTAGCTTGCCTAACAGGTTCCCCGGACCTCTTACAGCTTGTGAATTGCTTGCAGCCCCCAACTGGAAGAGGCACAAAGCTTAAAAGCATCTTAAAGATACAGAGCCTTTTCTAAAGAGTTAAAAATTATATTGGTGACGGGATTTCACTGTTGACTCAATGATTGCTGCCAGGCCTCCATATTCTTTATCTTTTAGGCACCTGGGAGGATGTTAATCAATGTAAACAGGATATGGAAAAAGATATATAGTAGTTCTGATGTTAGCAACACTAGACTTTTGAGTTAATTACTTCTCTTTGCACTCCTCTTGTGTCCTTGCTATGTAAGAATGTAACTTTATTTAGTAACTTTATTTCTGAGAGTGGCACCAGACCTTGGGAAGATCAACACAAATAAGTCTTCTGGTTGACAAACCCTTATCAGAAAAAAGGCTGTAAAATGTTAATTGGCCCTTTTTGGCCAGAAGAGGATGTAAATCACCTAAGACTTGTGTATACAATTAGGTATGCAGAGAGAAAAGCCTGGTTTTGATAAGAGTCTGGGCTGCTAACACTGCATAATTTTGTATTACCCATTGATCTCTATGTACAATCTAAAAGGTATATAAGGCCTTCTAAACAATAGGAGCCGGAGCCAGTCGCTGGACTGGTTTCCCCCGTGTCTCTCTCTCTTTGCCTTAATTTCAGGCTGAATTCCCATCTGGGGTGCGGAGGCTCGCCAAGTCTACTTACTTGCCCTGGCTGTTAAGACCCGCGCGAAAGGGAGCCTAAGGCGAGGCACCCAGATATTCAAGCGAGCGCCGGTGGCCCAATGTAGATGGTGCAAATTCCTTATCTGGAATTTTATTGGTCTTCCGCGTAATCCAAGCTATTCAGCCCTCTTTCTCCACTTAATCTTCCTACTACACTATTGTTTCTTAATCTAATCTTATATCAATTAATAAATAAGTCTTTCCTCGCCAATGCTGTCCTCGCTTCGAATTCCCTGGACCCACCGGGGCTGGACCCCGGCAATTAAGTCAACATTTTTTGAATCCTTGACCCAATGTCTGTGAGGTCTGAGGTCTGACACTCGATTGGACGGGAGCCTCACTCGTGCCCTGAGTGTGTGCTTCCCCTTAGCCTCAGGGTGTTTCCTTAGACTTGCAGCAATCACCCCCCCCCCCCGCCCCCCGCAGTGAGCACCCTGGGGGCCCCTCTGCCCACTTCCAGGGCTCTCTCGGGGGCTCCCTCTTCCCCAGGGCTCTGTCCCAATGACTCTGACCTTCTTGGGGTCCCTGGACTCTTGCTCAGCTCTGTCTCCTTGACTCTGAGGGTCCCTGGTCCCCTCCCCGCTCCAGCATCCTGCAGACTCTCTCGGGGCAGATGCCGGGACGCTCAGGGCCCTGCTCTTGTTCTCCGCTCAGGCCCGATGCTCCTGGGGTGTCTAATGCCCGGATCTTGAGAGCCGTCTGTTGGTGCTTTTGTTCTTGTTGTTTCCGATGAGAAGCTGAGTCCAGTCTCTGTTGCCCCGTCTTTGCTGGGAGCGAGAGTCCCTTCCCTCAACTCATGTTTTAGTTCTTTTACCCCAAAGCCTCCAGCTGATGAGAATGTAAAGCCCACTGTTCCCTACTGTCTTTTGCCATGTGTGAAAAGTGAAAGTCGCTCAGTCGTGTCTGACTCTTTGCGACCCCATGGACTATACAGTCCATGGAACTCTCCAGGCCAGAATCCTGGACTGGGTAGCCTTTCCCTTCTCCAGGGGATCTTCCCAACCCAGGGGTCGAACCCGGGTCTCCTGCGTCGCGGGCGGAGTCTTCACCAGCCGAGCCGCAGGGAGGCCCTGTGTGTGTGCCCTGTGTATTTCCCGTCATTCCCTTCACAGAAGAGAGCTCAGAGCAGACCGACAGTAGACTCCCACCCGAGGACCTCTGCTTCCCCGGGCCCTCCAGCACTGGGCCTCCTCACGGGGTGCGGTGACCTCATCAGCTTCGGGGGAAGAAAGAGACATCAGCCCTTAGGTGGAAAACTGCAAGATCTTTGTGCTTTACATTTTGCTGCCCTGTGTATGATAGTGTGTGAGTCTAAGCAGAGACTGCAGGGCGGGTGCAAGTCTAACCAGAGACTGCAGGGCGGGATACTGGAGACGTTTTGACTATTAAGTGTCTGAGTAACTGAATTCAACTGAGTGTGTTGTGTGTTAGTCGCTCAGTCGTGCCCGACTCTTGCGACCCCATGGACTGCAGCCCTCTGTCCATGAGATTTTCCAGGCAAGGATACTGGAGTGGGTTGCCATTTCCTTCTCCAGGGGATCTTCCCAACCCAGGAATCGAACCTGGGTCTCCTGCACTGCAGGCAGATTCTTTACCAACTGAGCTACAAGGGAAGACTGAACTGAACTGAATATTAAGATTACTTATAGATGATGGGAGATAGAAATAGTGAGAAGGGAAAGGTAAATATCTGATTTATCCAAGGATGATATGACTGACTGACACCAATTCCACCCATGAAACTTAAATAATAGTTATATTTACCAAGCAACAGGGGGGTTGTAGAAATTAAAATTAAAGTGTATGAGTGTATAGAAATTTTATATACATATATAATATTATATAGGGCTTCCCAGGTGGCACCTGTGGTAAGGAATCTGCCTGCCAATGCAGAAGGCATGAGAGACACAGGTTCGATCCCTGAGTCGGGAAGATCCCCTGGAGGAGGGCATGGCAACCCACTCCAATATTCTTGCCTGGAGAATCCCCATGGACAGAGGAGCCTGGTGGGCTACAGTCCATAGGGTCGAAAAAAGTCTGATGGACTGAAGGGAGTTAGCATGCATGCATATATACACACATATAATTTTAAAATCATGCCTTTTGTTCATAACTTAAGAAACAGTGGGTCAAACTGGGCACTCACTAACCATCCTGAGTTATAAACTGATCCTTGCTTATGGAGTAGGTCATTTTAGGGGAGTTTGAACACTGATGTGGGAGTCTAGGAACTGATGGTCAAAGCAGAATGCCTGTGTTTCAGAGGACTCACAAGGTGCTGGGCTGTAAGAATCGTATTAAAATCAGTAACTGCATTCAGCTCTCCTGGCTGGGCACACACACACCCTCTTCCACACTTCAGGTGTCATGAGGCCCCCAGGGGTCCGGGAGTCATGCGTGGTGTCTGCAGACAAACTGAGCAGCGTGAAAAGCAGGGTGTGAAACTGGGAATCTCAGGCTTCCGTTGGCTTTTGGCATTTTTCTCTGTATTGCAGTTATAAGGCTCTCAGTAAATAGATTTATAAACTGTTGCAATATTTTATAAGTTTGTGATGAAGTGGAGCACTAGTGTGGATGGTGCTTGTACCACAAAGATGTCTACTTCCTTTTATGGTCAGATTCTGAATGTTGTCAGCCTTAAAGTTTCACTAAACTGTTCTTTTATAAAAGGACACATGCTCCAAACTTGTCATGTATGCGTGAGGACGGAGGCTGAAAGCACGGGACCAGCAGCTATTTGTGAAAAAACAAATACGTTTAATCTTGCTTGAAAGCAAAGATGGCATTCTAACAATTAGTGAGAATCTCTTTAAATAGAGATGAGAAGGACATGGCAACTCACTCCAGTATTCTTGCCTGGGAAGTCCCATGGACAGAGGAGCCTCATGGTTATAGTCCATGGGTCGCAAAGAGTTGGACACGACTGAGTGCCTAACACTTTCACTTTTCACTTGAACTTTGGAGAGAATATTTGAAAATGAAAATTCAGAAATGTTGTCATTATATGTTATTTTAAAATTTTTGCTGTAAATTAAATATGAAATGTTAAACACTCAAGTTTACCCTTTTAAAAAACTTACAAACAAAAATCCGCAAGCAATCTTTCTAATTTGTCAAAATAAATCACTTCAGTGGGTTTTGAATTCATCTATTTAAATATATATTTAATACTTTATGATTGGTTTGCAACAGCAAATTATGGCATTTGGGATGAATGGAAATTGATCAGTTGAATTTCATAAAAATCTTGGCATAGCCCATAGAAATAACTGAAAAATAAGTGTCATGATTTAGGCACAGTAGCCAATACAGAAGCTACTCTTCCGTTTTTAGATGAGTGTGTCTGTGATGTTGGGCCTCCCTGGGGGCTCAGACGGGAAAGCGTCTGCCTGCAATGCAGGAGACCCGAGTTCGATCCCTGGGTCGGGAAGATCCCCTGGAGAAGGAAATGGCAACCCACTCCAGTACTCTTGCCTGGAAAATTCCATGGACGGAGGAGCCTGGTAGGCTACAGTCCATGGGATCGCAAAGAGTCGGACACGACTGAGCGACTTCACTTATCTTTTCAACTATGAGAGTTCTTAAAATCAAGTATCAATATAAATTGAGCTAAGAAATAGGCTAGATTTTTAAAAATAATGTCATATTTAAAGATATTTTCCTCATTTAAAAATATCCTTAATACATTTCAAAAGAGAAATTCTGTACTGTTTGTAGATAAAATAATTTTAGACCCCCTGCTGAACTGACCCCCAACTGTAGCAACATGGGCATCAGCATTTATGACAGCTTTAGGACCTTATTGGCTTCCCAGATGACTCGGATGGTCACGGATCCGCCTGCAGGAGACCCAGGTTCAATCCCTGGATAGGGAAGATCCCCCGGAGAAGGGCATGGCAGCCCACTCCAGTATTCTCGCCTGGAGAATCCCACAGCCAGAGGAGCCTGGTGGGCTACAGTTCACGGAGTTGCAAAGAGTTAGACACTAACATAGATAAAACTAAAACAAGCATTTTTTAATTTAATTTTTTATTATTATACATGTTCCACACTTATATGTCAGTACATAATGTGAATATATATATATATGCTGCTAAGTCACTTCAGTCGCGTCTGACTTTGTGCAACCCCACAGATGGCAGCCCACCAGGCTCCACCATCCCTGGGATTCTTCAGGCAAGAACACCGGAGTGGGTTGCCATTTCCTTCTCCAATGCATGAAAGTGAAAAGTGAAAGTGAAGTCGCTCAGTAAGTGTCCGACTTTCTGTAACCCCATGGACTACAGCCCACCAGGCTCCTCTGTCCATGGGATTTTCCAGGCGAGAGTACTGGAGTGGGCTGCCATTGCTTTCTCCGATATATATATATATATATAACAAAGGATCATTCACTTAATAAAAGGATTGTTGCTGAAAAGATGGCTGACCAGCGAGGTCTGAAAGGCTGCTGCAGACCGGCTGCCTGCCCAGCACAGCGCGGACAGGGGAGCGGCCTGGGGGCCTGGAGCACAGCGGGCGCGGTGCACACGCGTGGGCTCGTGGGGCCCTCCCCGCAGGGCTGAAGACGCGGCGTCGTCACCACGTTCCGCCCGGAACCGCGGCTCTCGGGAGGAAGCCGGGCGCTCACCGCGAGGGCAGAGCCCGCGGCAGTCAGGCCCGTGGTGCGCGGCCCCGGGCCGGGCGGAGGCGGTGGGCGCAGCGGCGAGGCGGGGGCAGGCTTGTGGGGCGGCCGAGTGCCTGCAGCCTGCTCCCTCGGACCCCGGCCCTGGAGCCCCCCGAGCGTATAGAGCTGAGCAGCCCGCCGGGTCCGCGCGATGCGCGGGGCGGCCCGGGGGCCGGGGCTGGGGCGCGCTCGGCCGGGCCGGTCAGAGGAGGACGGGGCGCGCGCGGCGCTTCCCGGGGCCAGGCCCGCGGCGAGCAGGGCCAGAGCGGAGGTCCGCGCGCGGCTGCCGCGCCCGCTTTCCTCAGCCCTCGCGCTTCTCACCCTGGATGCAGGCCTGCTTCTCCGGCAATGGAGGCGCTTCGGGCACTTCATGGTGCTTCAGAAAACGTGTGTAAAGCCGCCTGGGTCTGTGCGCTTGTGTGTGTAGACGAAGAAACCCATGGCCTTTACCAGACCCTACGGAACCTGGGACAGAAACCAGCCTCCCCCGAGCCCGCAGTGACTGCCGCCTTCATGCAGGGGGCTCGTCACTGCTCCAGGCTCGGAGATGGACCTCCCGCCCAGTTGCCTGTGTACTTGGAATAGAGGTGAAGACCTAACACTAATCTGCGAGTTATACTGGCCTTCCCGGTGACTCGGCAGTAAGAATTCGGCCTGCAGTGCAGGTGAGGCGGGTGCAGCCCTGGGTCGGGTGGGCCCTGGAGGAGGAACAGGCAGCGCACCCCGTATTCCTGCCTGGAGGACTCCATGGACAGAGCAGCGACTGAACAAGAGGAACCACGGAGAAGCCTGACCCAGACTGAGGCTGCCAGCCTCGTGTAACGTTTCGAGATGTCTTTCTCCTTCACAATAATAAAGACGGGACACGGAGCCATACACAGCCCTCCTCATAAGCGGGTGGGGTTTTAGGTGGGGAAGGACATCACCGTGTTTGTCTGGTATGTGTAATTCGTGTATATATGGAATCATGCACGACGCAGTTGATTCTCTTCTTAGCTGCTATGTTTCTGTGTCGCTGTAGATCCTCACGTAGCAGATTCTGAACCTCTGTGCCTGTAAGAACCAGGAGGGTAGGTCCTGCCAGCGTCTGGTCACATTTTCATCAGCCCATCAATACACAGCCTTGTTTTTGATGTGAGGTCATTTCTGTTTAAAGACACCTTGTTCAACGTATATGGTTTATTCGGGAACACTGAACTCGGGCCAGCAGCCCACAAGCTGGTCCCGAGTGAGGTTTCTCCTCTTGATGTGTTCGCTTCATAAGGCACATCCCAGCCTCCTCATACTCAGGGGCCAGGCCGCACTGCACTCCTGTGCTTGGAGCCATTCGCAACCGAGAAATCGCATCAAAAGCACAACGATGCGGAAAGCGTGGCACTAAATAGACCACCAGAGAGGACGCTTATCTGCAGAGAGTGAAGCAGGAGGCAGTGTTGCCTTCCTCAACCCCAGCTGGGACCGTGAACTTCAAGTGACTCCAGGTTTTTGCTGTTCTGTTCAAGCCCGTGGAAGCTTGAGAAAGCACAGCAAGTACTGAACTTGAGGTTACAAGTAAACTTTGGCAAGCGGGCAAGTTCACAGACCTGGAGTCGTAAACGGTGAGCACCAACCGTGTGCACACTCTAGCGGCTCTGCGGCTGCGTCTCAGCGAGGCAGCACGCACGTCATCTGTAGGGAAGGATGAGCTAGGCAGTTTCTACGCTTTCTCTTACTTGTTGCCACGCTCTAATTTGGCTTTTGAGTCCCAGAGGTTGTATTTGGTGATAAAACAGAAAGACCCGTGGGACACAAGTCCTCCTCCTTAGAAGTTTACACCCCAGGCAGGGACACAGAAGGTCAGTTCAGTGCAGTGCTAAGGTGAGCTGGAGTGTGGACCAAACGCCACCTTCATTTCTCGCCAACACCAGAGAAGCCTAGCCAAGAGAATTTCCAAAACAGGCTGGGTTTTTTAAGATGGCTATTCCATCTTTAGAAAAACAGCAGGAAAAGGAAAGGTAAATCGTGGGGATGGATGTTCACAGCTGTGAAGCTACGACCCAGCTGAGTGTGTCTGGACGGTCACATGGATGGTGACCTGGCCCTCATGTCAGACGCTGGTGGGGATGGAGGCGCTGGTGCAGAAAGCATCAGCGAGAACCCATTCAAGGGGCTTCGTTGACTGCCTAAAGGGCTTGGAGTCTGACTCTCGGGGAGGAGAAAGGAGGATGGAGCTACGTCATTAGGAACGTGCTTTAGAGAGGAAGCTCCAGCAGCACCGGGGAGGGTGGGTCACTGGCTGCCAAGAGAGCTAGCCACGGAGGCCCTCGAGTCTGCTCTGGCCCCGTCGGAGAAGCGTGGTGGACACCTGAGCTGAGCACCTCGCTGGCCGTGGATGGAAGGAGGAGTCCTAACAGAGCCCACGCTGAGGCAGACAATCTAGAAATCAGAGGACGAGCGTCACTCAGCTTGGGTTCTCCCCTCCGCGTGCCACAGGCATCCCTGCATGCGTCGTTCACAGCCTTCTTCCTCCCTTTTGTCAGTAAAGGAAAATCAGACATGAAAAATTTAGGGTACATTAATAACCTCTACTTGACTTGAATCCAGATTTAAGTTGTACATGATAAGAAATGAATAAAATAGAAGTTAAACACGAGAAAAGCAATTATGGTGTACAATAACTATTTCCTGGAGAAGGAAATGGCAGCCCACTCCAGTGTTCTTGCCTGGAGAATCCCAGGGACGGGGGAGCCTGGTGGGCTTCTGTCTATGGGGTCGCACAGAGTCGGACACGACCGAGGCGACTTAGCAGCAGCAGCAGTGCCTTGCATGTAGGAATGTTTACTTTTAGCCATTCCCTTCAGTAAAAAGCGCTTCTTGCTTCTGAAGTAATGACCAAAGGCCATTAAATACAGGGCTGCAAGGGACAATTGTGGAATGTTTTAGTATTTTCAAAATGTAAAAGTTAATTTGTCATTAAACTTTTTTAAAGTTTAAAAAGAGCCTAGCCATTAATGGCAAAGATGGAAGGTTTTTGAATAAGAGATTGGATCACGTCTAAGTTGGAAAAATGGCCTGGACCATCAGGACTGCAGCTCCATCTCAGCTCCTCCGTGAGCACCTGGCTGGGTGCCTCACCTGACTCAGACAGGAGCCTCCAGGAACGGCTGCTTTCCTCACCCACGCACACCGTCTGTGTTTCAGAGTCAGGTGTTGTCGGAGTTTGGACCTATTTATTCTGCTTCAGTAATTGGGATGGCAATGCATCCAGCTTACTGCAGGTCCCTCACAGGGGGTCAGGGCACTCACGCGCGACACGCAGCCTGCCATGTCTTCCTGATTAAATATTAATGTGCTCTGTTCACTTCTCCAAAACACACTGGTTTGGAATGGCTGGCGCCTGGCGAGAATCTCATCTGCTACACCCCAGGCAGGAACTGAGGACCCTGGGGCACACAGAGACCTCAGCCTCCTGTGCTGGTGGCTTTCTCCGTGCGGGGCAGAGCAAGAGAGCTCTGTTCTCTCACACATCTGTGCTCAGCAGGCAGGCGCCAGGACCACCTCGCTTTCCACAGTCGTTACTGTTTGTGGAATGCTCTCTTCAGGAGAGACGTCACTGTAGAGTGGAAAGACTTGGCCACCTTAGAAGGGTCAGACTCCCCCCTCGATATTATATATATGTATATAAATTATATATATAGCTCAGATTCCCCATCAGTATTTTATATATATATATATATATATATATATATAATCATTGCATATCATGACTGCAGCAATGAAATTAAAAGACACTTGCTCCTTGAAAGAAGAGCTATGACAAACCTAAACAGCATATTAAAAAACAGAGCCATTACTTTGCCAACAAAGCTCCTTTTTGTCAATACTATGGTTTTTCCCGTGTCACATATTGGTGTGAGAGCTGGACAACAAAGAAGGCTGAGCACTGAAGAACTGATGCTTTTGAACTGTGGTGTTGGAGAAGACTGTTGAGAGTCCCTTGGACTGCAAGGAGATCAAACCAGTCCATCCTAAAGGAAATCAACCCTGAATATTCTTTGGAAGGACCGAGGCTGAAATTGAAGCTCCAATACTTTGGCCACCTGGTGCAAAGAGCCGACTCATTGGAAAAGACCCTGATGTTGGGAAAGATTGAAGGTGGGAGGAAAAGGGGACGACAGAGGATGAGATGGTTGGATGGCATCACCGACTCCATGGACATGAGTTTGAGCGAACTCCAGGAGATAGTGACGGACAGGGAAGTCTGGCGTGCTGCAGTCCATGGGTTTGCAGAGTTGGACACGACTGAACAACGACTGTATATATATATATAATATACATCTTATATACCTGATGTGAGGAGCTGACTCACTGGAAAAGACCCCGATGCTGGGACCCTGGGACTGAGTAGCTGAGAAGGCTCAGACTCCCCTCTCCATATTACATATATGTGGAAGGAAGAGCAGTGTCACCCCAGAGATGCCCACGTGCTGACCCAGCACCCCCTGGGACACACGGACTCCGCAGATGTGACTCGGTTAAGGACACTGTCCTGCACTGTTGGCTGGACCATATGAGGTCACGGAGCCTCCTGTAAGAGGCGGCAGGAGGGTCCAGAAGGAGATGTGCATAGGAAGCAGCTGGAGGAGGGAGGCAAGGGAGGGGCCAGGAGCCCGGAAGTGCCTCTGGAAGCGGAAAGAAAGGAGGAGAGGCTGCCCCCGCGGAGACTGGGAGGAAGGCAGCCTGGGCTTGGTGCTTGGTTCCTGGGCTTGGCCTCTGGAACCGGAAGATCCGAGCGTGTTGTCTTTAGCCAGCTGTCCTGCTCGCTTGTTCCAGCAGAAGGAAACCAACAGGGTGAGGAGCGACCACCTCCGTGGGCCCGACCCCGCCAACGTCGGGGCGCCTACCCTTGCCCGGGGCGCCCCCATGGGAATCAGACACGTTCCGGACACGCGCGCTGTCGCCCGTCAGGCCCTGCGGCGCCGTGAGGCCGGGGGCCCCGAGGCCCGCCCTGCAGGGGCTGCATCTCAGCTGTGTCCACGCGGTGGGACCGAGAGCCGCGCGCCGCTGTGGGCGGGAAGCGGGCGCCCCTGAGCTCCGCCTCGCATTGGACATCGCCCCCACCAGCGCCTCTGTGCCCCTGCCTGTCTGTGACCTGCGGGGCTGAAAGCCTTGTGCCCGGCCGGCTGCTCCCGCCTCTGAGCGCGGGCCTGCCCCTGGGGGGACCGCTCCACTGGGTGCGCTTCAGAGAGAGGAGGGCAGGTGGGTCAGAGCGGAGCTGAGCAAATGGACCCATGGGGAGGGGAGCGGCTCTGGCTGCCAGTGCTCAGCCCGACACACAGCAGCTTGTGGGGAGGGCGTCCTGCCCCGCGCCCAGTCTGGGTCTCGCTCGCCTTCCCTAGGGGCCCGGCCGTCCTCCGCGGCCGGCGGGTGGAGCGACGGCTGAGTGGAGCGCCCAGGGTCGCCCCCACGCTGGCCTGCACTTCGTCTGCGGCCGGGAGCCCCCAGCCCTCAGATGCCCGCCTTCGGGGGCCTCGCCTCCCGTGAGGTCAGCTGTGTGGTGGGAGGGCCCGGCTGGGCACCTTTGCCCGTCTATCTGACTTCAGGCCCAGCTGCTTCTCGAAACTCCATTACCCGGAGAAACTGGCATTTCAAGATCTCTCAAATCGAACGGACTGTTTGCTTTTCAAAGCAAAGGCCCGGCATTTGATGAGACGCAGACCCACAGTTTGCCCTGGTATGAGGGCACTGCAGAGAGCTCACGGCTGTGTGCCCCCTACCTCTCAGCCTGTCTCAAGCTGCTCATTTCTTGATGATCTAGACCAAAAAATCCCTTAATCTGTGAAGACTAAATTTACCCCTCTTCCATTACCCATCTTTCACTTCTCCAATTGATGTTTTATCTTTTCCCTTCTCTGTTTTTTTTTCTCTTCTCTCTTGTTTTATAGTTGTTTCTATACATATATACAACTTTTTATAAATCATGAATTAAGGAAAGGTACTTTATCGTTTAGGCTTCCCTGGTGGCTCAGAGGTTAAAGTGTCTGCCTGCAATGCAGGAGACCTGGGTTCGATCCCTGGGGCGGGAAGGTCCCCTGGAGAAGCAGATAGTAGCTTAAATGCTGAATAAATGAGGGTTGAAAGGATTCTGATGAGTAACTTTCTCTTCTGACCTCAGTTTCCTCGTCGGTAAGACGGGGTCACTGTCGCAAGCGTCACTGTCTGCTGGGGTCACCGTCGGCGCCTCCGCCTGTTTCTGGGCAGCACCACCGGCTTGGGGATCTCAGCTCCCTGCCCAGGGACTGAGCCCGTCCTCTGGTCAGAGGGGCTGTGCTGTCTCAACCACTGGCCCGTCAGTGAAGTCCTGTCCTATGCGGTTTTAATAATACAGTTACATGTGTCCCAGGCAAGACTCCTAAAATCATGATAAACTTAGACCTTAGCATCCAGACGTTTAAAAAAAAACTGTGTAGGAGGCTGTGCTGGTTACGTTGTGTGTGATTCTTGGAACCCTCTGTGCCCTGTCACCCTGGACCCCTCGTTTAAGGTGGGGCTCTTGAAAGCAGCAGTCTGTTGAGCTTTGCGCTTGGTCCATCCGACAATCTGTGACTCTTGGTAGAGTTTAGTACTTTCACACGTCATTGTAAGCCAATGTAGTTAATGGGCCACGTTCTCCAGCTTACCGCTGTTTTTTTCCCACTGCTTCCGCGGCTGCCTTCTTGACTGTATTTGGATTCAATATCTTATGCTGCTCCTTTTTGCTGCTGCTGACTTGTTCGTCTTCCTTTCTTTTACTGCTCCTTGCTGGTTGCTCTGGAATCACAGTGCGCTCCTGACCTACTAAAATCTGATGTCAGTCGTAGTTTTGTCACTTTCCAAAAACTCAATGACCTTGTGAATTCCCTAAACCCATGGACACTCACTATTTTATGTGCTATTAAAGGGGAAGTAATACATCTTATCGGAGAAGACGATGGCACCCCACTCCAGTGCCCTTGCCTGGAAAATCCCATGGACGCAGGAGCCTGGTGGGCTGCAGTCCATGGGGTTGCAAAGAATCAGACATGACTGAGTGATTTTACTTTCACTTTTCACTTTCATGCATTGGAGAAGGAAATGGCAACCCACTCCAGTGTTCTTGCCTGGAGAATCCCAGGGACGAGGAGCCTGGTGGGCTGCCGTCTATGGGGTCACACAGTGTCGGACACGACTGAAGCGACTTTGCAGCAATACATCTTATAAATATGCATTAAACATATTTATTTTATTATAAATGATATTTGATTATGTACAGTCGATCACTTTGATTTATTCATATGCACACCGTTTTGATTGATCTTCATTTTTTATGCATAAATGAGCTACAATCAGATTATTTTCCTTCTGAATAAAGAATTTTTTAATATCTTTCTTAATGTAGATCGACCAATGACAAAATCTTTTACCTTTTATTTGTCTGAAAATGTTCTTTCTTCACCTTCATTTTTGAAAGATGTTTATTTATTACAAAATTGGAATTTAGTTTCATTAAGCATTTTTAACATATAAATTCATTGTTTTCTGAACTCAGTTCTTTTTGTTAAAAAATTAGCTGTAAGTAATTGCTGGTAATTGTTTTTTCTTTTCTTGGTATGGTTTCCAGAAATTTTACTGTGAGCTGCCCAGGTGAAGCTTTGTGTTTACCCCATTTGGGATTTCCAGTGACTCTCGAATTTGTGGGTTGGTGCTGTTCAACACTTTGGAATATTCTTAGCCTTAATTTAAAAATATTGTCTTAATATTTTTGTTATTTTATCTTTGAACAATAATTGTCATGTTGTCTTATGATTTACTGTTCAGCTCACTAACTTTTTTCTCTTTATCCAGACATAATCAGTTAAAACCATTCATTAAGTTCCTAATTTCAATTATTATAGCTTTTACTTCTAAAATTTCCATTTGATTTTTAAAATACTTTTCACTTGCCTCCTGAGAGCTAACATTGTGTTCAGTTGCTTTGCCATAGTCATCACAGCTGACTGGGACTCTTGTCGTGGAATCCCAGCCTATCTGCCTCCTTGGTGTTCTTCCCTGGGTTCTGGTCAGATCTGGCTTGTCGTGCACCCTGTTTGCTTTCTTTGAGGAACAGACGCTGTAGGTGAAAGTTGCAGCTGCATGTCGAGGCTGTGTATCCTGTCGCCTTCCTCCAGAAAGCTTAGTTATGGCTTCCTTCAGGCATCTAGATGAGGGGGTAATCACTTCAATAAAAGCAGGAATTGAAATGACTCCAATGCCCGTGCAAACTGCGTGCATTTGCTTCATTTTATCAAGTTAAAAAGCCAGAAATATGGTCTATAACGAACCATGTGCAGCAGTAGAAGGGGGTTGGGGCTCAGATGCATTACCTCACTGTTTTCAAACATTTAAACATTTTCATGATTCTTAGTTATTAGCATGTTTTGGCAAAGGCGTGGTTTTCATTCTCAAACTGCAGGGAGACGAATGATTTTCCAACCCAGATACTGACTTGGAGACGGTGGGAGTACATGTTTCTCTTGGGACGGAACTGGCAGATCTAACTTTGCAAAATGGATCAGCAGTCTGCACTGGAGTTGACCCGTGGTACTCTGGCAGTTTGGGTGGATGCTGAACGACCGGCTTCCTGAGATCTGGGCTCATCTACCCTGGGCCCCTAATCCCAGTGAAAAGCCAGTGGCATTTACTCGACAAACGCAGACCTGACCTAGTCTTATCTTTTTCTTTGACCCGATTCTTTACAGCCTACTACCTAAAAGGGGCCCAAGATGCTCAAGATGATTCTTGGGCTCCCACAGTTCATCTGTCCATCCTAAACCACCTAAGGGAACATCTGCCAACTCCCAGGGTTTCCAGAAGTATCCTCTGGCATGACATAGCCTCCAGTCACCAGAGGAGACCTCACTTAAAGCATCTTAGACAAGAATCTGCTACACGCTTGGATGTGGACAAAGAAGCTTCTGAACACTTACTGTAGTATCTATTCTGAGATGTGGCAACCAGTCATCCACTTGTATGCTGACTTTTCACATTTTCACTGGGCACCTCCTGTGTGCCAGGCATGGTGAAGACACCAGCAATTAAGTTAGATAAGGCTGGGGCTTCAGTGGACTTTCTTCCCATAAGAGAAGAGAAAGAGGAAAAAATAACCAATCAAGAAAAACAGAACTTGAGGTCCTAAATAAAGGAAACTTGCAAGACTGATACAGAGAATGAGGCAGAAGCTGATGCCAGAGAGGGGTAACTTTGGGGGCTGGAGCGGATGTTCCCGGCAGAAGCAGCTGCATGTGCAGAGGCCCCGAGGCAAAGCTTAGTGCCAGTGAAGGCGGTAGCTCGCAGAGTCCACGCTGCAGGTCAGTGACGCCCAGGGCTTCTGGGTCCAAGGCCCTTTTACACCCTTCATGCTCTGAGGCTCTCACAGAGACTTCATTTATGAGAGTTATATTTACCACATTAAAACAGGCTTCTTAAAATGCATTTATTTTCAAGTTACAATTAAAAAGCCACTGCATGTTAAATAAGTAATATAATTTTATGAAAAATACCTGTATTTTCCACAACAAAGAAAAATTATCAAGGAAGAGTCAGTGTCTCACATTTAGCACATCCCTTTAGGAGCAGCTGAGTTCTTTGAATCTCAGTCAACAAGTTACATTAAATCATTTGGATTGAAACACATAAGATGATCCAGTCGCAGATGACGTCATTGGATGAGGGACAACCTCACAAATTCTTTGAAAGGGCCTAAGGACCCCCCGCCCCCCACAGGGTAATTGGAATCCCATTTTGAGAACTGCTACGATCAAGAAGAGTCAGTTCTTATGACACGTCATAGTCAAGATAGAGTGTAGGATTAGGCTTGCATGTGACGCACTAGGAAATCACTGAAGATCCAAGAGGGGAGAAGCACAGAAAAATTTAATTTGTAGAGAAATTGCCTTCCCACTGGGTGGAGGATGGATTGGAGGAGGAAGGAACGGACTTGGAGGACCCACGAGGATTTGTCCCTTGTATCTTAACTACGATGTGATGAGACGCCCTCTTCACATTCGTATCCTGACTCCATGAGGGTTTGTCCCTCATATCCTAACTATGATGTGATGAGATTCCATTTCCGTGTTCATATCTTGACTGTGGGATCACGGGGCAGTAGCCTAGATGGATCTCCTCTCGTTGTTTCCAGAAGTAAACCTGTCTGCTTTCAGGCAGGGGTGAATGCATCTGCAGAGACAGCCCTTCCGAGGTCTTCAAAACCAAGGGTACCAGGGAAACCAGATGTCCATCCACAGCAGAACAGGTTTTTATGTTTTACTTTGCCTTGGAGATGGGTTACAAAAGTCACATCACTCAGCAGTCAGACTCCCCTGCCCTGGGCCAGCTCACTGGCAAGAAAGCTCTTCATTTGAGTTTCCCTGAGCCCCCGTGTCTGCCATAAACAACCTGCTAGGAGCAGTGAGCATCTGGCCACCCCAACCCGGGAGGATGGAAGTCAGGACAAAAAGGGTTAGAGGAGACGAAAGGAGCTGGGACCTCCTGTCTTGATGGGGCCCCGTGCAGGCGCACAGGGCTGACCCTCCAGGTCTCTGAAAACAGGTCAGGAAACGTGAGAGCCCTGGGGAGCACCTTGGCACTGAGTGCCGCAGTGCTCATGGGTCACTCCAGCCCGAGAGGCCTGCATCTGGCTGTCAGCAAGCCTGAGGTGCATCCAGCCCAAGGCCCTGACTTGTGGAGCCCACGGCTGCAGCCCGGCTTCCCCATCGTGTCCCGGCGACCCTGCTACCAAACACTGGAATCTTTCTAGAACTTGAGACTCAAGAATTCTGGGTCACCTACTCATGTGGGGCTGTCAGTATAACAGTGGAACTTTAGTGATACTTAGTGATACTAAGGAAAACACATTTTGCGTTTAGTTAAGACATGAATATAAGTGCATTGATGTAGGAAGTGTGCGTGTGCAATTCTGGCCAGTAAATAGTCCCTTTATTTTTAATGCATAGGCTTTATTCAGAGACGATGAGGCTTGCAATTAAAGGTTAATATCGCAGTTTCTAGAGGATATTTTGAGCTGAACTTTTGATATTTTAATGTATATATCAGCATCAGTTCAGTTCAATCACTCAGTCGTGTCCAACTCTTTGCAACCCCATGAATCGCAGCACGCCAGGCTCCCTGTCCATCACCATCTCATGGAGTTCACTCAGACTCACGTCCTTCAAGTCTGTGATGCCATCCAGCCATCTCATCCTCTGTCATCCCCTTTTCCTCCTGCCCCCACTCCCTCCCAGCATCAGAGTCTTTTCCAATGAGTCAACTATTCACATGAGGTGGCAAAAGTACTGGAGTTTCAGCTTTAGCATCATTCCTTCCAAAGAAATCCCAGGGCTGATCTCCTTTAGAATGGACTGGTTGGATCTCCTTGCAGTCCAAGGGACTCTCAAGAGTCTTCTCCAACACCACAGTTCAAAAGCATC
>NW_024070185.1:109901285-109952874 GCF_014754425.2 Oryx dammah
TCACCATCTGCAGTGATTTTGGAGCCCCAAAAGATAAAGTCTGACACTGTTTCCACTGTTTCCCCATCTATTTCCCATGAAGTGATGGGACCGGATGCCATGATCTTCGTTTTCTGAATGTTGTGCTTTAAGCCAACTTTTTCGCTCTCCTCTTTCACTTTCATCAAGAGGCTTTTTAGTTCCTCTTCACTTTCTGCCATCAGGGTGGTGTCATCTGCATATCTGAGGTTGATATTTCTCCCGGCAATCTTGATTCCAGCTTGTGCTTCTTCCAGCCCAGCGTTTCTCATGATGTACTCTGCATATAAGTTAAATAAGCAGAGTGACAATATATAGCCTTGACTTACTCCTTTTCCGATTTGGAACCAGTCTGTTGTTCCATGTCCAGTTCTAACTGTTGCTTCCTGACCTGCATACAGATTTCTCAAGAGGCAGGTTAGGTGGTCTGGTATTCCCATCTCTTTCAGAATTTTCCACAGTTTGTTGTGATCCACACATTCAAAGGCTTTGGCATAGTCAATAAAGCAGAAATAGATGTTTTTCTGGAACTCTCTTGCCTTTTCCATGATCCAGCGGATGTTGGCAATTTGATGTCTGGTTCCTCTGCCTTTTCTAAAACCAGCTTGAACATCAGGGAGTTCACGGTTCACGTATTGCTGAAGCCTGGCTTGGAGAATTTTGAGCATTACATTACTAGCATGTGAGATGAGTGCAATTGTGCTGTAGTTTGAGTATTCTTTGGCATTGCCTTTCTTTGGAATTGGAATGAAGACCTTTTCCAGTCCTGTGGCCACTGCTGAGTTTTCCAAATTGCCTGGCATCTTGAGTGCAGCACTTTCACAGTATGATCTTTCAGGATTTGAAATAGCTCAACTGGAATTCCATCACCTCCACTAGCTTTGTTCATAGTGATGCTTTCTCAGGCCCACTTGACTTCACATTCCAGGATGTCTGGCTCTAGGTGAGTGATCATACTATCGTGATTATCTTGGTCATGAAGATCTTTTTTGTATAGTTCTTCTCTGTATTCTTGAACCTCTTCTTAATATCTTCTGCTTCTGTTAGGTCCATACCATTTCTGTCCTTTATCGAGCCCATCTTTGCATGAAATGTTCCCTTGGTATCTCTAATTTTCTTGAAGAGATCTCTAGTCTTTCCCATTCTGTTGTTTTCCTCTATTTCTTTGCATTGATCGCCGAGGAAGGCTTTCTTATCTCTCCTTGCTATTCTTTGGAACTCTGCATTCAGATGCTTATATCTTTCCTTTTCTCGTTTGCTTTTCACTTCTCTTCTTTTCACAGCTATTTGTAAGGCCTCCCCAGACAGCCATCTTGCTTTTTTGCATTTCTTTTCCATGGGGATGGTCTTGATCCCTGTCTCCTGTACAGTGTCACGAACCTCATTCCATAGTTCATCAGGCACTCTATCTATCAGATCTAGGCCCTTAAATCTATTTCTCACTTCCACTGCATAATCATAAGGGATTTGATTTAGGTCATACTTGAATGGTCTAGTGGTTTTCCCCACTTTATTCAGTCTGAATTTGGCAATAAGGAGCTCATGATCTGAGCCTCAGTCAGCTCCTGGTCTTGTTTTTGTTGACTGTATACAGCTTCTCCATCTTTGGCTGCAGAGAATATAATCAGTCTGATTTCGGTGTTGACCATCTGGTGATGTCCATGTGTAGAGTCTTCTCTTGTGCTGTTGGAAGAGGGTGTTTGCTATGACCAGTGCATTCTCTTGGCAAAACTCTATTAGTCTTTGCCCTGCTTCATTCCATGTTCCAAGGCCAAATTTGCCTGTTACTGCAGGTGTTTCTTGACTTCTACTTTTGCATTCCAGTCCCCTATAATGAAAAGGACATCTTTTTGGGGTGTTAGTTCTAAAAGGTCTTGTAGGTCTTCATAGAACCGTTCAACTTCAGCTTCTTCAGCATTACTGGTTGGGGCATAGACTTGGATAACTGTGATATTGAATGGTTTGCCTTGGAAGTGAACAGAGCTCATTCTGTCATTTTTGAGATTGCATCCAAGTACTGCATTTTGGACTCTTTTGTTGACCATGATGGCTACTCCATTTTTTCTAAGGGATTCCTGCCCACAGTAGTAGATATAATGGTCATCTGAGTTAAATTCACCCATTCCAGTCCATTTTAGTTCACTGATTCCTAGAATGTCGATGTTCACCCTTGCCATCTCCTGTTTGACCACTTCCAATTTGCCTTGATTCGTGGACCTGACATTCCAGGCTCCTATGCAATATTGCTCTTTACAGCATCGGACCTTGCTTCTATCCCCAGTCCCATCCACAACTGGGGGTTGTTTTTGCTTTGGCTCCATCCCTTCATTCTTTCTGGAGTTATTTCTCCACTGATCTCCAATAGCATATTGGGCACCTACTGACCTGGGGAGTTCCTCTTTCAGTATCCTATCATTTTGCCTTTTCATACTGTTCATGGGGTTCTCAAGGCAAGAATACTGAAGTGGCTTGCCATTCCCTTCTCCAGTGGACCACATTCTGTCAGACCTCTCCACCATGACCCGCCCGTCTTGAGTTGCCCCGCAGGCATGGCTTGGTTTCATTGAGTTAGACAAGGCTGTGGTCCTAGTGTGATCAGATTGACTAGTTTTCTGTGATTATGGTTTCAGTGTGTCTGCCCTCTGATGCCCTCTTGCAATATCTACCGTCTTACTTGGGTTTCTCTTACCTTGGACGTGGGGTATCTCTTCACAGCTGCTCCAGCAAAGCACAGCCACTGCTCCTTACCTTGGACAAGATATAAGCATATATACTCAGTAAAATTTTAAGTAGTAAAATATATACAAATGATACACAGAGGAGTACATTGGGAACTTGTTCTGGAATGTTCTCAAGTTGATTATAAGAAAATCATAAATAGAAGCTGTGCACTCCGTGTATTTTAGTTTGGGGAAACTTTGAAGAATGCTGTTGGAAAAGAAGGGGTTCAGGAGGATGGACGGGGGCCCCATGGACTGAACGTGGCTGGCCAGAGCAGGCGCGATGGTGTTGAGTCAAGCAATGGGCTCCGGGTTCAGCGGTGCCACTCGGGGACTTGTTTTCAGCTGGCGCTCAGGTACCGCCCCCCTTCCTTCCGAGTTATTTTTATTCCAAGAGCCGGTGCCCTCTGCCTGTTCCTTTCCATGGGGCCACGCCGGCTTCCTCTCCCCACAGCCCATCAATACGGAGCTGATTTGGAGCGGAGCTGTGTAATAATCAGCCTTTCAGCAGCCAGCCCTGTGCTCGCCTTGTAATTAAGGCCTGATGGCTGTGCTGATGGCAGATGAGCGGAGATGGCTTTGTTCTGGGTGCCCAGGCTTGATTGCCGGTGCTCGCGCTCACCTGCATCTGACCCGTCTCGAGTTGTGCTGGTAATCGCAGTCCTGGTGGGTGACATTTCCACAAAGCGCGCTCTGTGCAGCTCTGGAGGGAGCCGGTGGGATTGATAGCAGGCAAGCTCATCAAACGTGGATTTAGGGAATGCCTGGGAGAGAGCGGGAGCCCACGACCAAATATCACAGCTTCTCCTCTGACATTTGCTTTCACATGAATGCCTAGTGCCTGCAACCTGGCCTGCCTTCTGTCTGCCATCCAAAAAAGGCTGGATTTGTGATCATGAATTCCCTCTTTAGGTTCATTAAGGCCAAGTCTGGGCAGCGTCTTTTAAAGAATTGTGTCTTCTGTGTTTCTCAGGAGGGGGATCAGAAGCAAATAAGAATAAATACATAGAAGGGACTTGTCAGTAAGGAGGCCAGCCGCTTTATTTTGTCTATAACGTGCATTGCTTAGAATGTGTGCATAAGTTTAAATTATCTTAATCAAATGCCATTATGCATGTCAGAACTCACTATTAAAAGGAACATTTTAATCACAGCTTCAATTATTTAGAGCTGATAAGGGCCATAGAGACCGTTCTGTTGAACGTGGTATTTCAGTTTGAATGGAGTTGTCCACAGACTGGAATGTCTGTCCAAGGTCACCAGGGTCATGAGGAGCCGAGTCAGGTGCAGGAGCACGTCTTCCGAACGCTGAGTGGCTCCAGCGCCGCCTGTGCCCTCCTGGCATAGGTCACTGTCCCCGCTGTCGCATGGGGCTCTGCACACACAGAACCTCACCGATGCTGCCACCCTTCAGAGTTGGCCTGACGGCTCCTACTGTGTACGCGTCAGTGCAGACGTGCTGGCCTGGTAGGGGAAGGGACATCTTGCCATCTGGGTCAGACCCCACTGAATGGCCTTGGATGGGTCCGTCCTTTACCTGTCTCACTTCCAATTTTTATTCACCATAGAAGGAAATTTTAGGTGTGTGAGGGTGCAAACTGGTAGTCACGATTTTGATGTTTTTCATTCTTTTTCACAAATTTACTCAAAAGCTCTACATTTTTCACTGGGTTTTAAAATTGAGTGGACTTTTAAAACAATTGCAGTAAGTATAACACAAGAATTTCACAGACTTATTTACCCACTGATGGTTGACGCACCAGAATGCGCCCTGATGTTACCATTCTGACTGAAGACAGGCGTTCTCGCTTCCACACCCGTGCGTGGGGACCAGTCTATGGAGCAGACTGACATACAGAGAAGCGCAGAGACAGACCCACCAACATCACTGCTCAGGGACACCTGCTCCAGGAGGAACTAGGGGAAGGTGGTCACCAGGGGCCTCAAAGCCAACCCCCAGCGCGCCCCACCACCCACCACGCCTCAGGGGCTCCAGAGCAGACGCACAGGTGTCCATCTGCAGAATCGCGACCTGCCTGGGGCCAGCTTAGTCCCTTGTGAGGCAGTGTGGTCTCAGGCTTACTTGCACTTTACCTGCTTACCTGTGTATCCCACTAACTGGCTGCTGTGGTGGCTTCTTCCCTTGTTTCACATGAGAATTACTGAGCTTGGTTACTGTTGTGGTGGTTTTCCTACTGGATGTAACTGTAAGTTGATGGAAGATGGAGCCAGTCCCTTTCTGAGCACCTCCCTCCTGGACGTGTGTCCTCAGTCTGGTTTCTAACTGTTTTAACAAAAACGTCTAAGCATTCAAAGGGCAGGGGCAGAATGCCTGCTTTGCTAAGTTGTTTTGATGGAAAGATCACTGTTCTAGGGAAGCTTTGCTTCATTTAAGTTATAGATCTTTTTATCTGTTAATAAAGAGCAGGTGGAGACCATTTTACATTATAGGCTCCTATGCCCATGGGATTCGGAAAGACTATGGGAGTGGTTGCCATTTCCTGCTCCAGGGGATCTTCCCCATCCAGGGATCAAACCCATGTCTCTCACACCTTCTGCACTGGCAGGTGGATTCTTTACCGCCTGGGAAGCCATAGGTACTGGTGCCAGCCTGTCATATCTCAGGATTGGGATGTAAGACTTCAGCTGTTCATTGTAGAGATTTGTAGCCATCTGTTTATTATGGACTTTGCTTCTGTGATGTTTATACAAATATCACGTGAAATGCGAACAGGTTTAGAAGCCAGGGAAGACCTGAGGCTCCTCCCCGCCAGGCGGGGTGGGTGGTGCAGACCCTGCAGTTGCTGCTGTACAGGGCCCACCTGTGCATGTGCTCACGATGCGAGGGAGGGGACCTCACGGTGTGAGCGGGCTTCCCAGGCAGGACGCTGGGATCTGCTCCGTCTCCGGGTCAGGACCCGTGCTTCTCTGCGTGATGCACGTGGCCTTGGCTTCCGAGGCCCATGACCAAGTCCTTCCCGGTGAGGAATGTGGAGTCCAGGAAGGTTCAGGGCCAGCCCTGCTGAGTGGGCACCAACTAGATGGATATATTTGTTTGCAAGCGATATGATATAATTTTATTCTGAGCCCTTCACTTTTTACAGAGCGTTTAAAATACAGGGAAGTAAAAAAACAAAGTACTGACTAATCTGTACATTCTAATTACATAATACACAAATGCTGCATAAACGCGGATGGTAAACATGCCCTAATCTCCACCAAAGGGTTTCCCTGGTGGCCCAGCGGTAGAGTCTGTCTGCAACATAGGAAGCCCAGGTTCACTCCCAGGGTCGGGAAGATCCCCTGGAGAAGGAAATGGCAACCCACTCCAGCATTCTCGCCTGGGGAATTCCGTGGACAGAGGAGCCAGGCGGGCTGCAGCCCTTGGGGTCGCACAGAGTCGGACCAGACTCAGGTACTGAACAGCAGTGGCAACGCCCACTTCAGGCCCTTTGCTGTCACTGTTTTTAAAGGCCACGCCTTCCGCGAGGAGCCCGGTGAGAGCGAGATGCGTGCTGGGTGCTGCTGCGGCCTGAGCGCGGCGTCCTCCCAGAGTGTATCACTGGAGCTGTAACCTCGAGCGACAGGGCTTGGAGACGGGCCTTTGGGGGTCGAGTGGACGGTGAACGTGGGGCCCACGTGGTGGGATCAGCGCCTTGGTGAAGACACAGGACCCTCCAAGAGCCCAGCCCTCTGCGACACTCGTGACCTCGTGACCCGAGGGGCTGAGACGGGAGGGGGCGGAGCGCGTCCCCAGAAGTGCCCAGACTGCGGCTGAGGACCCGGGTGCCCAGAGCGCGCGGGGCTTCCCGACCATCCGGCCGCGTCCGCCCGGTGCCTCCTCCCGGCAGGCCTGCCCCCGTGGCCACAGTCACTCCCGACAGCATCCCCACCGCGCCGAGGAAGAAGCACGGGTCCCCGGACTGTGGCGGGCGGGCTGTGACCCCGGCACACCCGCCTCCAGAGCCTCGCACCGCGGGGCTGAGCAATGCCGCCTCCCCGGGCTCCCTTCGCCTGCAGGAGCCTCAGCCCCGAGGTCTGCAAGGTGAGGAGACGCCCTGGAGTCAGGCCCCCTGCGCAGGGCGCGGGGCTGCGTGGTCATCACAGGAAGGACCCGGCCCCGAGCCCGCAACCAAGGCAACCCTGCAGGACCTGCTGGCTGGCCTGGCCCCGCGGGGCTACCTCTGCGAGGTGGGGCGGGGGTGCAGGCGGAGCCCCCGCCACCCACACCCCTGTCACTGCCCAGAGATGTGCCTCCGACTGGACACAAAGGGCTGGGCAAATTGGAGCCTCTGGAGGCTTTTGTTATAAAATTATCCTATGAAACAGTCTCACACTTTTAAAAGTTTTGTAAATACGACTTTGCCCCCTAAGAGGTCCATTTTAAATTGTATGCACTTAAAGTGGGCTTTCCAGGTGGCGCTAGTGGTAAAGAACCCTCCTGCCAAAGCAGGAGACTCAGAAGACAGTTCCATCTTTGGGTCGGGGAAGATCCCCTGGAGGAGGGCATGGCAACCCACTCCAGTGTTCTTGCCTGGAGACTCCCATGGACAGAGGAGCCTGGCGGGCTACATTCCACAGGGTCGCAAAGACTTGAACAGGACTGCCTGACTCAGCACACGTGCAGGCACACGTCAAACGTGTCTTTGCATGAAAATCACCACAGGCGGTGGGAGCCAGGTCGGCCCCGCCCTCCTCTCCTGCCCTCCGCTGGGATGCTGGAGCCTTCCTGTCTCCATCCGCGGGTACTGGCACCTTCTGCTTGTCGATGGCCATTTCTTGTGAACAGTTACAGGCGTTTGCACTGAAAATGTATCTGCCGCTTTGTTTGCTATTGTTAGCGATTATATACTTGATAATATCAAAACATTATGATTTACTAGTGATTCTCCTCTAGGGAGATGTTCCCAGTGTTTCCCAAATTTTTAGAGTATTTACAGCCTTCCCTTCATCTATGTTGTGCGAGTCTTCCTCCTGCCAGCCTCTCTTCCTCCCTTCCTTCCTAACTTCCTTATTTCCTTCTCTCTTTCTTCTTACCAAAGAGGTGAAGTTATTTGACAAAGAACTAGCATCCACAGACATTTTTAAATCAAAATTTATCACAAAGGAATTTTTACCTTTGTACTTTTCTGTAGACTTTTTAACTGTTTCCAAACTATTTTTTCTAGTATGTATTCTGAAAGAAAATAAGTCTAGAATTCCGAACAGCTGTATGTTGATAATCTTTGCAGACAGCTACGACTAGTCATAACCTAATAAGGCACAAAGTACGGTGTGATTTCAAAAGTCCAAGAGATTCCTCACTTTCCAGCTTTGTGACCTCGAGGGGATTTTCTTGTGTGTGGTTCCAGAGCCATGAAAATAAAGCAAGCCTGCGGCACAGGAGATCTGTCTGGTGCGGGGAGGGGGAAGGACACCGCCCCAGGGGCTCTCCCAGGCCTGGGGCTGGACGCCTGGCCCCGGACCCCCTCCCACGGGACCCTTGGCCCCCTGCGTGGCCCGGAGCGTCCTCTCCACGCTGGCGCTTCAGCCCTCCCGGTGCTTCCCTCTGCCCTGCACTGCTTCCCACAGCCCTACCGAGGCGCGAGCCTGCCCATCGCCCCTGAATGAGCCGTGGCGGCCTTGGGACCGCTCTCCAGGCACGCCGTCCCCTCTCATCACCCCCGCCTGGGTTCGAGGGCTTCCTCCCCAGGAAATGCCCTGTGCTCCGTAATATCTCCGGACGGTGAGAGCCACACAGCTCAGCCACTCTCTTTCCAAGAGCCCCGCCCGTCTGGGCGGCCGCCCGCCTCGTCTAGGTCTTTCTGGCTGGAGCATGACGTCTGCCGGTGCCTCTCGCGGCCCCCGGTCGCCTATCTCCCTCTGGGCCCTGGGCGCTCCTCCTCGGTGCTTCGCCACAGCCTGGGAGTCCCCGGCCACCCCCCACGCACCCCCAGACCCTGACCCGGGAGCTCTCCACACAGACCAAAGCTACATGCGGAGCAGCCCCGCCTCTCGGGCAGCACAGAGCACTGATTACAGCTTGCTGGGCTTTGATAATTCTGGGCAGCCACACGCGGCTCAGCCCCAGCTCTGCCTAAATCCTGCGTCCAAATCCCCGCTGTCACTGAGCTCGGGGGTCTCCATGGTAGAAGGAGAGAGGTTGAAACCTGGTATGAGTGCGTGTGTGTGTGTGTGTGTGTGTGTGTGTGTGTGTAAGGGGAGAGACAGACCAGAGAGAGAAGAAAGACAGCTGACCCCCACCAGCCCCACAGAACAAATATTTTTTGAGTCAGTGGTGACTTTAGTATTAGCCATCGCATGACTATTTGCACTTTATAAAGACAAATTCTTAAAATCAATGGTCAAGGGAAGGGATTTCCAGTGTGTGGGCTTGGGGTTAGTGTGGACACTGGTTTAGCCATCTGGAATGAAGGCTTTTCCTATGCTCTTGAAATGCCCTCCCACAGGCAGGTGAGTCCAGGTGTGTCTTCTCCACCTTGCACGTGACACCCCCGATTCCTCTTCTTCTGGGTCTTAGTTCTCAAGGTTCGCTGGAGTCAGATCCAGGGGTCAGTAAGTAGCCCCTCCTGAAGGGAGTCCCTCACAGTCTCAGGGGAAGCTGCAAGTCTCGGGGTCTATAGATGTCCTTCTGAAAAGTGAACGTCGCTCAGTTGTGTCCAGCTCTTTGCGACCCCATAGACTACACAGTCCATGGAATTCTCCAGGCCAGAATACTGGAGTGAATAGCCGTTCCCTTCTCCAGGGGCTCTTCCTGACCCAGGGATCGAGCCCAGGTCTCCCGCACGGCAGGTGGGTCCTTTATCAGCTGAGCCACCAGGGAATCCCAAGAACACTGGGGTGGGTAGCCTATCCCTTCTGCAGCGGATCTTCCTGACCCAGGGATCCAACTGGGGTCTGCTGCATTGCAGGCGGATTCTTTACCAGCTGAGCTGTAAAGTGGAGACCAAGTCCCAGTCTGGGGTCTTGGGCATGTTACCGTTCTGAAAATGAGCTTCTCTCTGAAAATAGAACTACTAATAATATCTTCTTTACCCTATTCTCAGTATTGTCTTGAGGAGCAAATGACATAATCAGCTTGCCAAAGCTTTCCCTGGAAAGGTCTTCTCTTGTCACGGGGAAGCCGTCCTGTGGAGGAAGTTCTGATGCAGAGAAATCTCATTCCTCAGTCTGTACCCTCCCCAGCACCCCCGATGAGCTGCTGCCAGTTTGGGGGGCCAGCAGCACTACCAGTGTTCAGCACTTCTCTAAGTGTGCCCAGGCCCTCAGCATTAGCTCCTGGTTAGACCATGGTGAAGCACAAGCTACTCAGTCATGTCCGCCTCCTTGCAGCCCCATGGACTGTTGCCTGCCAGGCTCCTCTGTCCATGGAATTCTCCAGGCCGGAATCCTGGGGTGGGTCCATTTCCTTCTCCAAGGGATCTTCCCGACCCAGGGATCGAACTCAGGTCTCCCGCACTGCAGGTGGATTCTTCACCGTCTGAGCCGCCAGGGAAGCCCAGGAATCCTGGAGTGGGTGGCCTCTCCCTTCTCCAGGGGTTTGGTTTAAGTTGAACCAATGACACATTCAAGTCCACACCCTGTAATCACGGACCACGACAGACAGTACCGCGTGTGCCTCCTAAGAGGAGGGCTTGCTGCTGCAATTCTGGCTTCCCCTGCACATTCTGTGGAGTCCGGCGAGTGATCGATAGCACAGCTCAGCCCCTAGAGTCTGCATCTCAGGAACAACAGGCGTGAGAAGGACTCTGTGCACACGCCTCCATCAGGGCGCCTCCCGGCCACAGACACTCACTCCTGGGACAGGCTTGATTTAGGGGGTCCCTCCATCCTTGTCTTTCATGATGAGGCTGTTGGTTGTGTTTTGAAAGATGGCGCTGTGTTTTCAGTGTCTGCGTCCCACACGTGCACACACTGGAATCCTGACACCAAGGTGAGAGTGTCTGAAGATGAGGTCTTTTCAGGGGGTTGGTGATTAAGTCCCGGGGCTGGAGCCTCTATGATGGGATTTCTGCCCTCATGAAGAGAGCCCAGGGAGTTCCCCCACCCCTTCCATCCTACAGGGACACACGGAGTGTCTGCAGGTCAGAGGAGGGCCCTCACTCAACCAGGCGGGCAGCTGATATCAGACCTCCAGCTTCCAGAGCCATCAGAAATAAATTTCTGTTGTCTATAAGTCACAAAAGGTCTGTGGTCTTTTGTTATAGTAGCTCAAACAGAGTGAGACCAATGGCTCACACTTTCCCAGTTGCCCAGTAAGTATTTGGGAGCACACCATGGACATGAAGTTGAGTAAACTCTGGGAGATGGTGAAGGACAGGGAAGCCTGGCATGCTGTAGTCCATGGGGTTTGCAGAGGGTTGGACACAATCAAGCAATGGAACCACAACATGCGATAATGAGGAACCCACAGAATAGAAACCATCTTCGATACTACCCAGGAACCCAGCCTCCTTATTACTACTGTTATTAAAATTTATTCATTTAGCCAATCCCCTCTCTTCTCACACCTGGTGAGACAAAGGTGAGCAGATGCGACCCCTGCCATCAGGAAATAGTATCTTTTATAGCAGTGACAGCAGCCAAGGCCAGAAAAAGGAAAAGTCAGCCAGTGCCGCCAGATGAGAGGTGGGCACCATCCACACTCGTGGCCCGGGACCCCTGACAGCTGGCTGGGGGCGGCCAAGTCCATCCTCCAGAAGACAAGGCCTCCTTCTGAGGGCACGAGTGACCTTGGGGTCTGTGGATTTGACATGAGGCTTGAGGAGTCTTTAGTATTTAAATAGAGGGAGAGAATTATGTGGACCAAAGTGAGAAAGTACCTCTGTACTCAAGGGACAGTGGGAAATAAGATGTCTTAAGCTAAAGGTCACACCACGCAGGAGTGAGGCTTAAGACCTGTGATGATTTGTAAGTGAGTGTTACAGGCCCTGGAAGCCAGGTGGGCGCCTCTGGGGCGACTGCTTCCAGCTCTCGAGAATGGACGGTATGCTCTCTGAGCTTCACTTTTCTCACCTGTACAACGGCCGTAACTTACAGGTTTGTACGTGCAATACTTTTAACTTTGACTTGTGGTACCTGCGTCAGACCTAAACAGCATATTGAAAAGCAGAGACATTACTTTATCAGCAAAGGTCCGTCTAGTCAAGGCTCTGGTTTTTCCAGTGGTCATGTATGGATGTGAGAGTTGGACTGTGAAGAAAGCTGAGCGCAGAATTGATGCTTTTGAACTGTGGTGTTGGAGAAGACTCTTGAGAGTCCCTTGGACTGCAGGGAGATCCAAGCAGTCCATCCTAAAGATCAGTCTTGGGTGTTCATTGGAAGGACTGATGCTGAAGCTGAAAATCCAATATTAGGCCACCTGATATGAAGAACTGACTCATTTGAAAAGACCCTGATGCTGGGAAAGATTGAGGGCAGGAGGATAAGGGGATGACAGAGGATGAGCTGGTCAGATGGCATCACCAACTCAATGGACATGGGTTTGGGTAGACTCTGGGAGTTGGTGATGGACAGGGAGGCCTGGCGTGCTGAGGTTCATGGGGTCGCAAAGAGTCCGGAGCGATTGAACTGAACTGAACTGAACATGTTGCAGATGTTACAATGACAGTGATGGCTGTTAACATCACTGAGTTATGTACTGAGCAGTGGTATGATGTAAAGGAACCATTATTTACAGAGGGGAGGAGCAGGATTCGAGGACAGGCTGGGAGGTGAAGTGAGCTCAGGTAAGGGCCACTGACATCTGCACCAAGGGGGCTCGAAGGAGGGCAGGCTGAGCTCTCTGGGTCTCCTGGTTGGGGATTTTGTGGCCATCCCCTCGTGGGAAGCTCTGATCTCAGTGCAGACCACTTGTTTCACTGGTAGGCAAAGGGTTTGAGCCTGAAAGGCTTAGGGCTTGGGGGTCCCCAACCCTGGGGTCCAGTATTGTAGCTGCCTGCAGAGTGTGCACAGGCCGGGTCAGTCCTTGTGTAGTAAATAAACTCCAGACACGTGATGCCGTAAGATGAACCACAGAGCCAGAAACCCACTCTGCAGTTGGGTGGTCCCCACGCGACACCCACCTCACCACACGGGCAGGGGTCCCCACTCGACACCCACCTCACCACACAGGCAGGGGTCCCCACTTGACACCCACCTCACCACACAGGCAGTTGTCAGACCTTGAAGACAGTAGGTTGCAGTGATTGTTGATAAGGTTAACAGAAGCACATTCTTAGATTTCTCTGAGATAGTTTTCCTGTAGCTGGCAGTCTGGAGACAGTCCCCTAGGCCTGGTCCCGGGCACACTGCTGGCTCAGCTGCTGGGGCTGGGTCCTGGGTCAAAGCAGCCGCTTCCTCCCTGCCCTGATCAGCCTTTCTTTTAATTACCTCCATGTTTCTATATTATTTTGCTTAATCTGTAAGAATGTTTTTAATGAGCTGCAATGATATAATTGGGCCTACATATGGTTTCCTTGTACCATTGTTTATTGGTGTGTAAACAGCAGACCCCAGAACTGCTTATAAAAATACTGTGAAGCAGTGAACTGTTGGCTTTTGGGAGAGTTCAAGTTGCTTCTAATTATTATGTGACTTTGGAAGCAAAAATGTTTAACCTGAATTGCTTAATCATTTTTTGCAGCAATTGATAGGGAACTTTGGAAAACAGTGATAGATCTCTGAGACAATAATCATGTGTGTTTTCCTTTCTGTGACACAAAACGTTACATCGTTTTGCTCTGGCAATAACATTAGAATTAAGTGAGAGCAATTAGAATTATTTAAGTGAAAAAGTGAAAGTCTGTCTTAGTCTTCAGTTCCCCACTCCTGTTCCCAAAGATAAGCCTTGTTGGCCGTCGGGTCTGGGCTCGCGTGAACGCTTCTTGGGCTGTGACGCGCGTGCGCGTGGAAATGGACAGCGCGTCACCAGGTCTCTGACCTGCGCGGTTGTGGGCGGATGGAATTAGCGGTATCTGCTGCTCTGCGCGGTTCTGCATCAGGCGGCCCTGCCCCGTGCTGACCCTGCTTGTCGAGACTCACAGGCGATCCTAGACTGTGACGGTAATCTGGCCGGTGCGCCGCTGCCGGTGTTTCCTGTTTGATTATTCACAGCGCGGCGCTGGGCTGCTCTCTGCAGGCCTCTGTGGCTGCCAGGAGCTGGGCTTGTCCTCACACTGCCCGGCTCCTCACTGCACAGAGCCTGCTGCCAGCCCTGGGAACCGCAGCACGGGCAGCCTCCAGCCCCTCTCCTCTGTGTAGGGGTCCGTTAGCTCCCCTAAAAGCCCGCACTGTGAGAAGCGAGCTTCCTTTCCAGTGTGCATTTTGAGAACCAATGAGACGTTGGCTTTAGACGCTGGTGCAAGGCTGGGAGCAGCTAGTGGCAGACCCGACCGTGCTTGTGGCGTCTGCGTCTGAAAGGCTCCACACCGCAGGCTGCGTTTGCTGGGATGCTTCTGTGGTGCTGGCGCTCATGCTGGAATCAACTCTGTTGCCGAGAGCTCTGGAGGAAGGTCAGACTCTGAGAAGCGCCGTGGCCCAGGAGACCTGAGAGAAACACGGAGATCCGAAAGCCCAGGCACGGGGAGGAGAGTCGACCTTCCTGAGTCAAAGTTACCTCCCAACCCTCTCCGTCGTAGACGTCGTGAGGCAGATACCTGGGAGAGTCAACTCAGGACACACCGAGAGAGGGCGTGTCCTCCGGACGTGAGCGGAAGGCGGATGAGAAAGCCTGCGCCGTCGCCCTGGTTTCCTGCCATCTCTTCTAAGATGCCCTCATGCGTGATCACACGTTTCCCCTTCCTCATCTACCTCCCCAGCTCTGTCTTCTGAACGCGATCGTATTTCTCTTCTCTGAAAACCAGAATTAGACAGGAGTTCACAGCCGACCCAGAGCTGAGCTGTCCCCTGAGGAACATATTCTGGAAGGAAGAATGTGAGCCAGGGAGGGCCAGGGACACACCTTGAACTTGGCTGGGGGAAAACAGGCCTTCTCTTAAGAGCTGCTGCTCACAAGCGAAGGCTCGTCTCAGCCTGGCTGCTGAGCGATCATCCGGCTTCCACTAATGGTTACACACTGTTAGTGTGTAACAATTACACACTCATACACACGAGGTGCATGAGCAGAGTGTCGAGGGCACTGTGACCAGGGCCACACCCAACCCGGGGCTGAGACACGACTCTCTTCTGACCATCAGCCATCCCCGATGTGTCCACCCAGCCACACAGAAGGCGTACAGGGCAGCCGTCCCACTCTGCCAGCCCAGGCGAGGGTCCTGAGAGCAGCAGGGTCTGGTGGGGGCTTTGGTTCCTTCCTGAGCCTCCGAGTCGGCTCCTGGAGAAGGATTTGCGTCTGACTGAGCCAAGCAGGGTTTGTCTGGCTCTTGTGACTCAGTGTGGTAAGACTGGAGAAGAGGCGCTGTCAAAACATGCCCGTCACTTTTCATCCAATCTCATATAGAAATTTTAGAGAAAAAAAAAAAAAGGCAAGAAGCATTTCCACTGGCGCAACCCCACAACCGTGACTCAGGGTGCCAGGGAGTTTACACATGTGTCATCTGAGCAATACTTAGGATCCTGAGGAAGGCGCCTAGAGCAGGGACCTGGTGTTCCCAGCTCAGCGTGTGGGCCCTGCAGGGCAGAGAGTGGGGCAGAGGGCCCGCGCCTGCCAGCAGCTGAGTCCTGCTCACCCAGGAGCGCTGCGGGGCAGTAAGGCACCTGCCGGGGAAGTTCTGGTGGCCCTCGGGCAGCATTCAGAGCCACACAGGCACACCTGCAGTGCAGACGGAGGAGGAGGCCCGAGTGTGCTCCCGAGTGACGGAGACACGGCCTGCGCGGACGGCCCTCTGGCCAGGAATTCACTCCCAGGCCCGACAGCCAGGCGCTGGAGGCTGCAGGCATGCTGATGCCTGGCGCTAAAGGAAACATTCTACATTGTTAGTTCCGCTCTGTTATTATCAGACAACGTGAACTTCAGGGAGGCACAGGGATGTTCACACCGCTGTTGGTTAAGACGAGTCTGGCTGATCTAGTGATAATACATCTGTTTACTAATATTCCATGAAAAGAGTAGTTCTGTTTTTAAACCGTTGTATTATGGTTTCAGCATCAGTAACGTCAAGTCTAGATGGAACTGCCTTAATAGGATCTGGTAGAGATGAAGCGGGCAGGACCCCGTAGAGCCCCGGGCAGGAGTCCTCCCAGTGCCCCTCCAGCCTCTGGCCTTTCCTGAGGTCCACAGGAGAACAATACAAAAATGACCTTCACGACCCAGATAACCACAGTGGTGTGATCACTCACCTAGAGGCAGACATCCTGCAATAGAAGTCAAGTGGGCCTTAGGAAGCATCACTACCAACAAAGCTAGTGGAGGTGATGGAGTTCCAGTTGAGCTATTTCAAATCCTGAAAGATGATGCTGTGAAAGTGCTGCACTCAAGATGCCAGCAAATTTGGAAAACTCAGCAGTGGCCACAGGACTGGAAAAGGTCAGTCTTCATTCCAATTCCAAAGAAAGGCAATGCCAAAGAATGCTCAAACTACCGCTCAATTGCACTCATCTCACACACTAGTAAAGTAATGCTCAAAATTCTCCAAGCCAGGCTTCAGTGGTACATGAACCATGAACTCCCAGATGTTCAAGCTGGATTTAGAAAAGGCAGAGGAACCAGAGATCAAATTACCAACATCCGTGGGATGACCGAAAAAGCAAGAGAGTTCCAGAAAAAGTCTACTTCTGCTTTATTGACTCTGCCAAAGCCTTTGACTGTGTGGACCCCAACAAACTGGAAAATTCTCCAAGGGATGGGAATACCAGAGCACCTGACCTGCCCCCTGAGAAACCTGTATGCAGGTCAGGAAGCAATAGTTAGAACTGGACATGGAACAACAGACTGGTTCCAAATTGGGAAAGGAGTACATCAAAGCTGTATACTGTCACCCTGCTTATTTAACTTATATGCAGAGTACATCATGCGAAATGCCAGGCTGGATGAAGCGCAAGCTGGAATCAAGATTGTTGGGAGAAATATCAATAACCTCAGATATGCAGGTAACAACACCCTTATGGCACAAAAAGAAGAGGAACTAAAGAACCTCTTGATGAAAGTGAAAGAGGAGAGTGAAAAAGCTGACTTAAAACTCAACATTTGAAAAACTAAGATCATGGCATCTGGTCCCATCACTTCATAGCAAATAGATGGGGAAACAGTGGAAACAGTGAGAGACTTTATTTGGGGAGGCTCAAAAATCACTGCAGATGGTGACTGCAGCCATGAAATTAAAAGATGCTTGCTCCTTGGAAGAAAAGCTATGACCAACCTAGACAGCATATTAAAAAGCAAAGACATTACTTTGCTGACAAAGGTCCATCTAGTCAAAGCTATGGTTTTTCCAGTAGCCGTGTATAGATGTGAGAATTGGACTATAAAGAAAGTTCAGCCCTGAAGAATTGATGCTTTTGAACTGTGGTGTCGGAGAAGACTCTTGAAAGTCCCTTGGACTGCAAGGAGATCTGACCAGTCCATCCTAAAGGAGATCAGTCCTGGGTGTTCATTGAAATGACTGATGCTGAAGTTGAAGCTCCCATACTTTGGCCACCTGATGCAGAGAGCTGACTCATTTGAAAAGACTCTGAGGCTGGGAAGGATCGAGGGCAGGAGGAGAAGGGGACAACAGAGGATGAGATGGTTGGATGGCATCAACCAACTCAATGGACATGGGTTTGGGTGGACTCCGGGAGTTGGTGATGGACAGGGGGGCCTGGCGTGCTGCCATCCATAGGACATGACTGAGACTGAACTGACTGAGTGAGCTCCAAAGGGCAGGTTTGAGCAGTTGCTCATCAGGGGAGGGAAGGGAGGAGGGGGAAGATGAAGGGATAAGGAAGGGGCAGCCAAGAAACAGGAATGCAGCCTTCAAGCAGCAACCCCCTGGCCTCAGGGGACACACAGAACAATGTCTTTAAGCCCTTTAAGGTGTCAACATTCTTCATGCCAGAGAAAGCCAGCCTGAGGCTCCGTTAAAAGAACCAGAGAAGCTCAAGAAGAGTTCCTGAGACCAGATTGGAGGACTGGAGACCCCGAGCACACACTGGTCTTATTGGCAGCCCCTCCCTTGAGCAATTGCTGTAAACTCTTCTCCAAGCCCCCTCCCCACTGGGCTGGGACACAGTCTTCCAGGACAGGAGCCCACTGTGGCCCCCTTTGCCAGGCAAGGCAATAGGGCTAATCTTTTCTACTTCACCCACAACCTGTGTCCAAGTTTCTGTTTGGCGCTGGTGCACAGAAGCTGAGCGTTTGGCAACGGAAAGCCAGCTTGGATTTCAGAAAGTCAAGTGACGGGCCGCCAGCAGGAAGTGTGCACCAAGCACACACTGGCCTTCCCCAGGCTCGGCGCCTGGACCCAGAACACGCATCTGTGCTCAGCCTCCAGCGTGGAAGGCTGGCTCTGGACTCTGAGCTCTGGAGACCAGAGTGCGGGACGGCTGGTGTGGAAGACGTGGGTGCTCATCCCGGATGGAGACTCGTCTCTGAGTCCAGATGACCTGTGGGTGTGAGCTGACAGGAGCCTGGCTGGGTGCGCCTGCCTCTGTCACTAAGCATTAGGTTTACAAATCGTCCTGTACACGGAAGGACCGCTGGAGTTGAAAAGGAGCCTGTGTACTCCCAGCATGTGTGTGCGTGTGTGTGGGCATGTGTGCATGGGGGGAGTGTACCTGTGGGCCTGTGTGTGTGTATCTGTGTGGGTGTGTATGGATGTATATGTGTGTGGGCATGTGTGCATGTCTGTGTACGTGTGTGGGTATATGTGGGTGTGTATGTGTGTGCACATATGTGTGGGCTTGTGTATGTGTATGTGGGGGCATGTATGTGCGTGTGGGGTGTGTGTACATATGGGCCTGTGGGGGTGTGGGGGGGCATGTCTGTGTGTGGGCATGTGTTCATGTGTGTGTGTGTGTACGTGTGTGGGTGTCTGTGAGTGTGTATGAATGTGCACACGTGCATGTGTGGTGGGGGGTGTGTACGTGTGGGCCTGTGTGAGTATGGGGGTGTGTCTGTGTGTGGGGGGGTGTGCGTGCAGGCCTGTGTGTGTGTGCACGTGTGTGGGTGTATGCATGTGCACACGTGTGCATGTGTGTGTGTCCGTGTGGGCCTGTGTGTGTCCACGTGACAGGAGACAAGTTCCGGCCGCGAAGCCGACCTCCTCAGACTTTTCAGTGTCACGAGATGTAAATAAAATCACAGATCGCAACATGTATTAAAAGCAAAATAGATATGAAAATATTACAGGGTAACTCCATATTAATGAGTCTAGACTTTAATACACATAAAAGTTTACCAATTCTCATGCTTTTCAAACCTGGTTTTTCAGGGTAATTTTAAAACCTTTCTAGCTCTATGTGCGTATTTCTGAATTGCTCTGTTCTTTATGTGTTTGGTAAGTTCTTACTAGAGAAAATAATGAAAGCTGCATGGCTGCCCGTGCGCCCCGTGGGAAGCTGTGCTGTCTTACTGCAAACCCCACTTGCCAAGCCCCTCCGTGTGTCTCCATGTTGAGGTGTGACCAGGAAGCAGAGGACAGTGTGTTCCAGAGGATTCACGGTAATGCCGTGGCAGGCGCTGATCTACAGCAGGGGCCCCGGGGGTCTCTCCACTTGCTTGGCACACTCCACTGCCCCCATTAACACCTGGGCTGCGGGAGCCGCAGACTGGGCTTAATGAGCATCCCTGAACTTGGAGGTTCATTCCAGAAACAATAGTGTCGACAAGGAGACCCCTAGTTCTCTCCACTTTCTGATATTCCAGTTCAGCCTTTTTTGCTTAAACAAAATACGTTCTCCCCTTGACAATAAGGATTATGTTGAAATCACCTTGATTTTTTTTTCCAACTAAAACTGTCCCTCACACTGAGACACTCTTGCAGAAAACCTTGATGGAATGTTGATAGATAAATTCTAAATTTACATCAAATAAGAAAATGTATTTTGTTATTGTTCTTTTAAAATAAAATTGACTGGACATTCAGAAACATCCTTGTCATCAATAGACTCTATTTGGTTATGAATGAAGTCACATTATTTCTAGGAAATACTTACACATCTCAAATATTTTTCACTTACTAACTTGTTTCTTATTTGCATCTAAGCGTTAAAAAAGGATAAAAATCTTACAAAGTTGGTGATGATCGGTCAGTTTAAATATAAATTGCACTCGTTTCACCTTCAGAACCAGATGTGTATTTAAAAGTATTAAATATCTTGGATTTCAGAGTAAATTGATTCAAGGTGTAGAAGCACTTTCCGCTTGTCCATCATCCCCCCTCGTGTGAGGATTGCTGAGTCCTGTGTGGCCCCCGCGTGCAGTTGGCTGTTTGTAAAGGTGTCCTTGTGACACAGAGAAGAGGCTCCTGTCACTCAGCTGCTGTTGTGCTGTTGTCTTGCCCTCTAGAAAATGAACCCAGAGGAGAACTGGTGAGATCGCGTCCGTGGGCCTCTCCGGACCCCGATCGACAGAGGGAGAAGTCAGACCCACGGAGCACCTGCCCGGCCGCTGAGTTCAGGTACCCATCGTCTGCTCTCGAGGGGCTGAGGACAAGCGTCTCCTTTCCCTGTGCCCCAAATCGCCACTGAGTCACCACCCCCATCTCAGCTTCCTGGTGCTGCCAGGCTTCTGGGAGGCAGATGAAATCCTGTCATGCACCCTTTCCAAACAGACACTTTGTGCTAAAAAGAGCCCTTGGCAGTTAAATGACAGGATGCACGGCTTGTTCTTGCTCCTGAAGCCACGCAGATGCCTGCATCCCTTGGGGCGCTTTGAGGGGTCCCTGGGACCCCCAGGGTGGGGGATGTGGACTCTTAGATGGAAAGGCGTCATCTTGAATCACCGCCCCCAAATCTGCATTGGTCAGTGACGTTTACTGGTTATGGCTCAGAGCTTGGGGGTGGGGTTGGCAGACAGCCTGGGGAGGCTGTCAGGCAGCACAGTTTCTGGGGACTCTCACCGCCCAGAGTCCCCACGCCTGTCACGTGCGTCCATTCCCGCCGGGGCAGAGCTCAGCCTCAGAACATGTGCAGGAAACTGGCCTCAGAAACACTCGTGGTATCTGTTCTATAACCAGACTCAGGATCCATTTTCCACCAGGGACTTCGTTGGGGGAAATGGGAAGGTTCTGGCACGCTGGTGGTTTCCGAGAACTCTGGCAAGCTTTGAAGGCTCAGCGTGTGATAGCAATTTGTCTGTCTGCCGGCTCCACATTTGCCTGTCTGATAACAGAGCTCCTCACTGTGACGTGGAGTGAGAGGCTGGGACCGGCTTCCAGACGCCCCAGCCTCGTGGGTGCTGCCGTCTTCAGAGCGCTGTGAACTGGAACAATAGGTCACGCTTGCTGTAATTATTTTCTCTTCTATATTTCGCTCCCTTTCCCTAAAGAAACCATTCACCGTTTTAGTTTGGGAAAGGCATTATGTTTAATCATCATTGGCCTGGAGTTTAAGAAAATAAAGCTATGCACATTGAGCATTAAAGTAAGAGCTGACTTTAAGGTCAGTTAAAGTTTCTGAACTGTAGCTGTTTCACACAGAGCGGTTATGTTGTCTTGTCTAATCTCCTTGTGCTTTGGTCATGAATTAAAGAATATTTAGTGGAATATTTCACATGGGTCTGAACTGGCGTTTCTGGCATGGAGTTAAGTGTTCAACATTTAAATAATGGTTATCAGCGTGGTGTACTGCAGAGCATTCAAAGACCAATCTCAATGGAGATTAGACAAGATAGATAAATAAAGAAATAAATAAGCTAGTTTTGAAAGAGAAATCCACATTTACACTCAACTTGTGGCTTTGGGCTTCTTGGTGGAGGCAGGATGTTTGATTCTGAGACCTGTGCATTTTCAAGGCAGGTGGTTGGACTAGCTCAAAAAAGGATTAAAATTCCCAGCCTGCCCGGCCTCTGGCCAAGTGTCACAGGCCCTGGAGGTGGTGGACTCTTGTGGGTGTGACGCACACTTGGAGGCCCCGAGGCTGATGGGAGAACAGTCACAGCAACAGCAAGAGCACGGCCAACACTCACGTGTCATCTCACCCCTCCCTGACCACGTCTCGCCCCGGGCGCTCTGCTGACAACACCCAGGAGGCCCACGGGGCACAGCACCAAAGGCGGGGGACACCCACACTTGTGCTCTGATTCCTGGATATTGTTACCCATTCTCTTACCCTTCAAAGATCTGTGTTTGGCCCTTGGGGGATAATCGATATATATTTGCTCTGAGTGTGTCATAAACACTTAAGTTCCTGGGCAATGAAATAAAACAGTAGATTGACGTGAACAGATTAGCATTTTAAAATGCATGGGTGTGTCATAACAGTAGTTTCTGGGACAAAGGGTAAATCTTCCCATGTCTGTCTATAAGAGGAAAAGGTATAAATCGTCAGACGGCTTAGATCAGGGTGGCCCAACTTTTAATACGAAGGGCCAGGTGGTAAATACCTTAGTATTAGCGGGTCCTGTCGTCTCACCATTGTTGTGAGAAAGGAGCCAGGACGGCGCATCAGCAAGAGCTCGGGGCTGTGTCCCAATAAAACTTTATTCACAAGTTGGTGGCAGATGGCTCTGGCCCTGAGGCTGGGATTTTACTGGCCTCTCAGTTCAGTTCAATTCAGTCACTGAGTTGTGTCTGACTCTGCGATCCCATGAACCGCTGCACGCCAGGCCTTTCTGTCCATGACCAACTCCCGGAGTTCACCCAAACCCATGTCCATTGAGTTGGTGATGCCATCCAGCCATCTCATCCTCTGTCCTCCCCTTTTCCTCCTGCCCTCAATCTTTCCCAGCATCAGGGTCTTTTCAAATGAGTCAGCTCTTCCCATCAGGTGGCCAAAGGACTGGAGTTTCAGTTTCAGCATCATTCCTTCCGGTGAATATTCAGGGCTGATCTCCTTCAGAATGGACTGGTTGGATCTCCTTGCAGTCCAAGGGACTCTCAAGAGTCTTCTCCAATGCCACAGTTCAAAAAGCATCAATACTTCGGCACTCAGCTTTCTTTGTAGTCCAACTCTCACATCCATACATGACCACTGGAAAAACCATAGCCTTGACTAGATGGACCTTTCTTGACAAAGTAATGTCTCTGCTTTTTAATATGCTGTCTAGGTTGATTATAACTTTCCTTCCAGGGAGTAAGTGTCTTTTAATTTCATAGCTGCAATCACCATCTGCAGTGATTTCAGAGCCCCCAAAATTAAAGTCAGCCACTGTTTCCCCATCTATTTGCCATGAAGAGATGGGACCGGATGCCATGATCTTAGTTTTCTGAATGTTGAGCTTTAAGCCAACTTTTTCACTCTCCTCTTTCACTTTCATCAAGAGGCTCTTTAGTCCTTCTTCACTTTCTGCCATAAGGGTGGTGTCACCTGCATATCTGAGGTTATTGATGTTTCTCCCAGCAATCTTGATTCCAGCTTGTGCTTCTTCCAGCCCAGCGTTTCTCATGATGTACTCTGCATAGAAGTTAAATAAGCAGGGTGACAATATACAGCTTTGACGTACTCCTTTTCCTATTTGGAACCAGTCTGTTGTTCCATGTCCAGTTCTAACTGTTGCTTCCTGACCTGCATATAGGTTTCTCAAGAGGCAGGTCAGGTGGTCTGGTATTCCCATCTCTTTCAGAATTTTCCGCAGTTTATTGTGATCCACACAGTCAAAGGCTTTGGCATAGTCAATAATGCAAAAATAGATGTTTTTCTGGAACTCTCTTGCTTTTTCCATGATCCAGCAGATGTTGGCATTTTGATCTCTGTTTCCTCTGCCTTTTCTAAAACTAGCTGATAAAATGTGGTCCAGTGGAGAAGGGAATGGCAAACCACTTCAGTATTCTTGCCTTGAGAACCCCATGAACAGTATGAAAAGGCAAAAAGATAGGACACTGAAAGATGAACCCCCCCCCCCAGGTTGGTAGGTGGCCAGTATGCTACTGGAGATCAGTGGAGAATTAACGCCAGAAAGAATGAAGGGATGAGGCCAAAGCAAAAACAACACCCAGTTGTGGATGGGACTGGTGATAGAAGCAAGGTCCGATGCTGTAAAGAGCAATATTGCATAGGAACCTGGAATGTTAGGTCCATGAATCAAGGCAAATTGGAAGTGGTCAAATAGATGGCAAGAGTGAATGTCAACATTCTAGAAATCAGAAAACTAAGATGGACTGGAATGGGTGAGTTTAACTCAGATGACCATTATATCTACTACTGTGGGCAGGAATCCCTTAGAAGAAATGGAGTAGCCATCATGGTCAACAAAAGAGTCCAAAATGCAGTACTTGGATGCAATCTCAAAAATGACAGAATGATCTCTGTTTGTTTCCAAGGCAAACCATTCAATATGATGGTAATCCAAGTCTACTGGCCTCTAGAAAACATCTAAATAAGAGCTCCTAAATGGTTGCTGTTTCATGTGGGAAAGAGGGTATAACTCTGACTCTTCTCAAATTTTATTACTTGCAAACTCACCCAGTAGAGTCCGCAGGGATGACGCTCCATAGACAAGCGCTTGGCTGGCGTGTGAGCCGGGGAGTCACCGGAGCGTACCCAGAGTCTGCAGGAAGCCGGAAGAGCAGCTGTCACGCCTGCAGCAGGCGGGGCAGGCCCGCGGAACCTGTGGGGTTTCGAGGGGAGAACACTTTCTTGTGATTTCGTCCCTTTATCAACTGGCCTGCCAAGAAATATCCTGAAATCATCCTGAAAATCATGTGGGTTCAAAGTCAAGTTAAAACAAGTGCTGGAGCTGTCGCGCCCTCTGTACACACAAGGGGTTGCGTGTGTCAAGCCTCAAAGCCAGGAGAGCTCCTGTGTGATGCAACCAGCAATGCTCCTGGGGGTCAGCGGCACTGTGTACAAGGGCCGGGCTGCGGGGCAGGCAACACCGCACAGGTTGGCGAGATGTGGTTTTCAGTTTGGTTTTCCAAATACTCTGTAACTCCAAATATATAATGTTGTCGTCATCCGGTTGCTAAGTCAAGGCCGAGTCTTTGCAGCCCCATGGACTGCAGCACACCAGGCTTCCCCATCCTTCACTGTCTCCCAGAGTTTGCTCAAACTCATGTCCACTGAGTTGCTGACACTGCCCAGATACGTGTAGTTGTTGTTTAATCGCAAGTCATGTCCAGCTCTTTTGCAGCTACGTAGACTATAACCCACGAGGCTCCTCTGCCCGTGGGATTCTCCAGGCAAGAGTACTGGAGCGGGTTGCCATTTCCTTCTCCAGGGGATCTTCCCACCCCGGGGGTCAAACCTGCATCTCTGAATCGGCAGACGGAGTCTTCACCACTGAGCACCGTGGAAGCACATATATGTTTACATACTGTGTCCCAACATTTATGTAACAAAGGTATATATATTTACTGGGGGTCAAAGGTTGAAGGAATATTTAACTTTCACTTTATGCCATTATTTTCCACTGAATTCCCTGGAGCGTGTGTTACTGTGTTAATATGATCTGATGCGTTCAGCCCTACACACCACCGTAGGCCTTTTCCATGAAGCACCACAGTTAATGGTGCCTTCCTGAATGCCGCCTTCTCTTTGTTTGGCCCCACCCCTCCTGCAAAGTCGATGTCCATAAATCTATAGACAGTAACCCTGCTGGCTGGAGCCCATGTGTTTTCTGGAGTGTTTCTGAGTCTGTGTTTCCTACAGGTACCAATGAAGGGAATATATTTAACCCACATTTAAAGGCAATACTTGCCTATCTTTTCAGCATTTTGTTTGTTCACTTTTGGCTGTGCTGGGTCTTCGTGGCTGCGCCACTTTCTCTAGCTGTGGCGAGTGGGGGCTGCTCTCTAGTCGCCAGCACAGGCCCCTCGCTGCAGCGGCGTCTCCTGTCACGGAGCCCCGACTCCAGAGTCCAGGCTCGGTAGCTGCGGCCTATGGGCCTAGCTGCCCCTCCGCCCGTGGGATCTTCCCGGGCTGGGGGTCAAGCCTGTCGCCTGCATTGACGGGCAGATTCTTAACCACTGGACCACGAAAGAAGTCCCTTTTTTTTTTTTTAATTATTAAAAAAGTTAAATAAATTATTGCAAGCACCATCTGTACACATAACTGCATTTCTGTAACATTTTTGACTCAGCTGCTCCATGCAAACAGTAGAATTAGGGAATTCTGCCACATATCTGTTCACATTTAACCCTTTAATGGTGAGGGGCACATATACCCCCAAAACACACCGCACACTGGAGAGAACTGCCAGAGGGGTGTGCAGAGAGGGAGAGAGTCTGACTCACCCTCGAGGCGGGAGAAGCCCGGTGCTCCTGGCGAGGCCGTGCGGGTGCCTGGGGAATTAGCACACACTTTGCAGACAGACGCGGGTGTCACAGAGGAGGCTCCAGTGTCTGCAAAGATCCAGGGGTCTGAGGGTGGGGCAGCAGGGGGTGTGGCTGCCGTGAGTAGGGGCTGAGCTCTGTGGGTGGTGAGGAAACCTGGGCGAGGAAACAGGCCGCCTGGAGGGCACCTGTCCTCGACAAGACAGTGAGGACCGCAGTTCCAAGGTCCACGCGGTAGGCCGAGGTCTCCCCCAGGGCAAGGCTGCTTGCGAAGAGGAGGGGGTGGCCGTGGAGGCAGGCAGGACGGTGTGTAAGTCCGGGTGAGACGCAGACAGCATTGCATGGGACGGTAAAGGACAGAACAGCCCGGACTAGAAAGCAGGAAGAAATGACACGCTCAGTCTTCTAGAATCTCGGTATTTCCATCTGCAAAATAGGCTGGATGTCTTCTGCTTTGTCTTCTGTTGAGGATGGCCTGAAGCTACACGTTTGACACCCAGGGCTGAGTGCCTCGGGCCCCGCTCACCCTCCTTCATGGTAGCCATTGTGATTATTATTCATAAAGAACCACAACACACTCGCTTCGCCATCAAAGATAAGGCAGAAGTAATCTGACTTACATCTGTGTTGTGCTTTTTGCTCTTCCAATCAAAGTGCCTTCTCTTGCCATGCAGCTGTGTAAAAATGAAGAAGCATTCCACGAACTGATGTAGACAGATTTCAGGGATATTTTGTTAAAGAAAAAAGCAAGATGCCGAAGAGAAGCAAAAGTCTGAACCGCACGTCTCTTTGCTTGTATTTGCGTAGAAACTTCTGGACGGTGGACGGGAAGCCAATAGGAGTGTCTCTGTGCCATCACTGTGCAGAGCAGGCAGAATTCAGGGGCGTCTCCATTGCTTTTACTCATTCGTTTATTCATGTTTTACTTATTTTTGAGCCACACAAATATAAAGGAAGGAAGGGAAGGAAGGCCAGGAGAGAAGGGTGGAGGAAAGCAAGCAGGGGGAAAGGAGGAGACGAATGGGAGAGGGGAGGTGAGTGAGGAAGGGCAGGACCCAGCCCAGCAGCCTGTGTGATGCTGGGGACGTGCGCACAGCACCTCTAAGCAACCGCCATGTCCCCCGTGATCCTGCACTCCAGGCACGCTCCTCTCCCTAAAATCCTCTAACTAAAAGTTTGTTTACAAAGTATGAAACAAGAAGCTATGTCACTGCTTGTCTACTTATTCAGTAATAAAGTTATAATTTCAAGGTCAGCTTTCAAAATGATTCAAGTGTTTTCTAAAATAACATTCAGGAAATAGTTATGTAATGACAAAAAGTGGAAAAACATAGCAACACACTCTTTAGAGATTCTTTAGAGTATAAAAAGAAGGTGATTTTATATCTTAGCTGTATTTTTTAATACGGCAAAAGAGCTACAGAAAATATTTGGGAGTAATGAGGGGTGTGAATATGGCATGAACGTTTTCTGAAGTGACTGAAACAATAGTAACTTTCTTTTTTGTTAAAATTACTATTGGTTTATGTAGGAGAATTTTTTGCTCCCTTAGAAAATGAATATTGAAGGTTTAGACCTGAGTAACTGTGACCCCTACAATCCACTTTCAAAAGGTTCCGGAGGACGTGTGTGAGAGAGAGCACGTGTGTGTGCAGGTGTGTGAGAGCTCCTGTGTGTGTGCCTCTGCTTAGGCCTGTGTGTGTCTGTGTGTCTGTGCAGGCCTTGGTGTGTGTCTATATGTGTGTAGACCTGTGTGTGTGTGTAGGCCTGTGTGTGTCTATATGTGTGTAGACCTGTGTGTGTCTGTGTAGGCCTGTGTGTGTGTGTGTACACCTGCGTATGTGTGTATGTGTCTGTGTAGGCCTGTATATGTGTCTGTGTAGGCCTGTGTGTGTGTGTGTCTGTGTAGGCGTGTGTGTGTGTGTGTGTGTGTAGGCCTGGGTGTGTCTGTATCTGTGTAGGCCTGTGTGTGTGTAGGCCTGGGTGTGTCTGTGTCTGTGTAGGTGTGTGTGTCTGTGTATGCCTGTGTGTGTGTGTGTGACTCGCACTCACCAGTACTAGGCAGTGGGCATGAGATGGCCCATGGAGGCCCAAGGCAACTTTACGGCATCCATTTTGCTCAAGCATTCATTTAACCTGTGCCATGCTGACAGCAAAACTGGGCATCCCCTTTACTACCTGAGCGAGGATAAGCTCTGGGTGGGGTGTTCTGGGCCGGCGCCCAAGCTGCCTAGGGGAGCTGGTCCCCATCCAACAGAGCTTCATCCTGGGGTCACCCGACTGGCCGTGACCCCCGCCCACAGGGGGACTTTCCAAGGCCAAAGCCCTTACCTGTCACAGAGCTGCAAATAGACTCTGAGTCCGAGGCTCCTTCCTCACTCTGGCACTGCGTCTTATGCGGTGTCTGACTAAGGGAAGCGACTGTGCCTGCCTCAGTGTGACAGTGTGTGTGCGTGAGACTGCAGCCGGAAAGGCCCACGATGACACAGGAAACTCCTCTTTGTGAGAATCAGTGTGTGCTCCCCTGAAAACCCCGTCTGTCATCCATAAATAGATTATCTCTGTCTTTCACATGCTCTGCAGTTGCTAGGCAAAATGTCAGAGCTGTGTGAACCCTGTCTTTAATTCATTCTCACACAGAAAGCAGAAGAGACTGTTAGTGTCCGAGCGCCCCGGGCACTCACGGCGCTGTCGAGCTGGGCCCCCATCCCAGGAGCATGAACAGAGCGGGGAGCCCAGCTGCCCCGGTGGCAGACGCAGGGTCACGGTGGGCATGGACCCCCTGCTGCCCTGATGCCCTTGCACTGGTTCCCTGGCACACGGGCTCCTGCAGCCACAGGGGGCGCAGAGAGAGGCACAGACAGCCCCAGAAGTGACGGCCTGAGTGCAGTCTGTTCAAAGGATCTAAAGAGCAAACCGAAGGAAATGGCCCCCCACTCCAGTACTCTTGCTGGAAAATCCCATGGACGGAGGAGCCTGGTGGGCTGCAGTCCATGGGGTCGCTAAGAGTCGGACACGACTGAGCGACTTCCCTTTCACTTTTCACTTTCATGCATTGGAGAAGGAAATGGCAACCCACTCCAGTGTTCCTGCCTGGAGAATCCCAGGGACGGGGGAGCCTGGTGGGCTGCCGTCTATGGGGTCGCACAGAGTCGGACACGACTGAAGGGACTTAGCTTAGCAAAGAGCAAACCACAGGAAGGAAGGAAGGGAGGGCAAGGAGGACAATAAAGATCAAAATACAGACCTAATTCTGTAAGAAACAGCCAGCCAACCAAACCATTTACCTGTCTGGCCTCAAACACGCAATGTTATTGCATCATTCCTGTAAAGTAAAACAAACATCCTAATTAGCCGGATTTATCAAGAAGGGCTGGACTGTGGTCTCTGTTCTTTGTCCCGGGCTCCCCTAGGTGTCTCAAGCGGTAAAGAACGCGCCCGCCGATGCAGGAGATACGGGAGATGCAGGTTGATCCCTGGGTTGGAAGGTCCCCTGGAGAAGGACATGCAGCCCACCCCAGTACTCTTGCCTGGAAAATTTCATGGACAGACAAGCCTGGCGGGCTATAGTCCATGGGGTTTCGTAAGTGGGACACACCTGTGTGAGTGAGCACACACACATTCTTTGTTTTCAGTATCTGTAAGAAAATTGTATTTATATGAAATGTAGATTTATATCTCTAAATTATAAAAATAGGTGCCATGCTGTGGAAGTACGCTGAGATTACATTTGCTACATTAAATGTTAGCCCACCTAACTTCCTGCTCTAACGTGAGCAAGGGTATTTCCTGCTCACACCATGGCCCTGCTGCAGCTGGTCAGCCCCGTCCTTCCGCCAGCAGCTCTGGCACCTGAGCTCACGGCTCTAGAACATGGTGGGAGGAGGTCAAGTGGGGAGCTGAGAAGTACAGGGTTTGTGGGGCTGGAGTGAACCTCCCATCTCTTGGAAATCAGGTTCTAGACCCAGTCCTGCCTGGAGGGGAGCTGGTGAGCACAGACCCCCAGATACGGACCCCGGCCCCAGGTCCACATCCTCCTGGAGCAAGTCAGCAGGGCCAAGTGACCTGGTCCACTGTGCGTCCAGACCACGGTGCATCCATAGAGACCCCCAGTACATACAGACACGTGGTGCGTCCAGACCACGGTGCATCCGTACAGACCCCCAGTACATACAGACACGTGGTGCGTCTCATGGCTCCCCTTCCTGGTTCCACTCCGTCCCCGTAAGGTCACGGGTGCCATCTGGCCCACAGGCCTGCCTCCCAGAGAGGATGCGGACTTGGCTCGGAAGGTCATTTCTGTTCCCCTCAGATGCGCTCAGGCTGACTCGCCCCTTAAACACCGTCTGTGAACTTGGAACTTGCTTAACGCAGGTTCGTCCTGCGGGTGGACCATCACGAGAGTGTCTGTTTCTGAAACAGCAGGGCTGGCCCTAGACCCGAGATTTTCAGGGCACCTCCAGGACTGCCTACCTGAGCATCGCCTGGGGTGACTGTTTTCTCCATAAATTTGTGATCACCATCTGTGACCTATTATGTCAGTGAGGACCCGAGGGTGAACTTTTTAAATGAATACCCCACAGATTCTTACTGCGTCAATGGAGGGTGTTTGTCCTCATCCACAGCCGCTCATCAAGCTGGTGAACCCCTGGCCTCCCCGCGCCCCGTCCTGCACCGTGACCCGTGGAGGCTGGCTGCCCACCTCCACCCTCTTCATGCCCGCAGGCCGGGTGAGCCTGGTTCTTCTTCTTTCCTTAAATCTCATTACCTGTGATCTACGACCTGCCAAATATAATTACGTATTTCTCTAACATTTTCTAAAATCTTTTTATTATGGGTGATTCAAAGAGTAGCCAAACTCACTTTTTCTACACCCCATCAGCCTTGCCTCCCCAGACGTAGGTTCCTTTGAAGCAAATCCATGCTAGTGTGTAATTTTATCTAGAGATACAGCAGTATAAATTGCTAAAATATGAAAGTTCTTTTTTATAAAAGCATAACCACCTACCAAACCTTTAAAAAAAAAAAAAGGCTTCATTATCATCAACTATTCAGGCAGGACTCAGAGTTCCAAGACTGTCTCACAAGCTTCTTTGTAGAGTTTGAGTCAAACTCACGCTCAGGGCCTCTTGCTGGGGTGACTGCAGCACCTCCGTTGCCCACACGAGCGCCCCCGTCTCCTCCCCCCATGTAACCGCAGCAGCGAAGCTGCCCGCTCAGCCTGCAGAGAGGCCCGCCAGCTGGACCAGGCCGGTGTCGTCTCTGGGGTGTCATTTGCTGTATTCCTCTGACCTCTGTGTCTCTGCAAACGGCTGGGTCAGAGGCGGCATGAGACTCAAATGTGGCTTGTGTGTCTCTGCTTCATCAGAAGGAGAGGGAAGCCTGTGAGGTCTGCTGTCCCCGCCTGCATTGCTACGCGTGGACGGAGGTCACGCGTCATCAGCCTAACCATCTGTTAGAAAGTCACCCACTGACCTTTTCAGTTGGTGATGCTCGTTACCGCCCCCAGAGTTTCTTCGGGTTTACGAACTGGCCTCTCCCATTTACTTTCACTGATTTGCTGGAAGCTTTCATGAGGGGATGCTCCCTCCTCTGCTGTTGCCTCCTTTTCTATAAGAAAACACAATAAATCCTTCTGGCCCTTGACCTCTTTCCCAAATAGTGGTATCCCTTCTCTTTCCACGAGGACTATAAACTCTAAGGGGGAAGGCCTTTATTTGAGAAAAAGTTGGTATCTCAGGAAGCTTTCCTAGTGCTTGCTAAGCTTGCGTCGTCTGACTTGTGTGCACGTCTATACTGATGAGGACAAAAAGGGCGGGTCCATAGCAAGCATTATGTGCTGTGTGGTTGGCACGCACATTGTCTCATTAAAACCCCTCCACAGCCATGAAGGTGACGCTCTGATTCTGTCTGTCTGCAGAATCCAAGGTGTGGAGTGGGTGGTTGGGGTCTTGTCCACAGTTGTCCACCTGTGAAGTTGGAGCCCCAGTTCTGAGAGCTGGTCCAGCTCCGTGCATGGCAGACTCTGAACTCGTGAGCGTCTTCCGGCATGTCTGTGGGGCGAGGGGAGGACAAGGAGGCACCACCCAGAAGGATGGAAAAGGAAAAGCTGCTCCCAGCCATTCCCTGCAGAGAGTGCAGGTGGTTAAGGGGGCAGCGTCTGGGGTTTAGGGCCATCTGGGTGGTTAACTGGGCTGGAGGCTGCCGGGGGCTCCAAGTCCAGAAGCTGCTCCCGGCTTCTCCACCCCACTTATTCACACAGTAGAACGTCGGGGGCCCACAGCTTTGTGCGGGGCACACATGCCCACCTGCTGAAGCGTGGTGTTGAGTGTCAGCTTTGTTGGCAAGTGGGCATGGGCATGTGCCGGAGGGGAGCTGGCCCAAACATAGGCAGCACCTTCGTCTGTACTTCCAGAACACCTGAGACCTGGAAGGGGAAGCTCAGGCCACACACACACACAGCCGCTGTGCAGGTGATTTCAGGGTGTTCCCAGTCCTTCAGGGGGACACCCTCCACCACCTCTTCATGCACACCTGGGACCCTAGTTACAGCAGGCAGTCACGTTGTAGATGGGGTCGGTTCAGTCCTGGTGCCAAAGAGTGCAGAGTCCAGAACCCTGGACTGCTGAGCCTGCTTGGAGCCGGCAGTCATCTGGGACTCCAGCCACAGCTCCACTTACCTCGCTGTGTCCGTAGCTCAGGTGGATGGCAGCTCCCTCGGCCCTGTGCTGACCCCAGCTGGCTTCCCCGGGTGTTCCCAGGCCTGAGATGCTGGCTTGGCCTGACTCTGGGGCACAAGTCCCAGGAGCATCTGCTGTCCCTGCCCTGGCTGTTCGCTACAGCCGTCTGTCCTTATTAACTTGAAAACAAGCGGGAGGACTCCTTTCATGCCATCAGAAGTTCTTTCAGATGCTAGATTACACTTCTTCTACAATTATAGAGTGAAAGTCACTCAGTTGCGTCCAACTCTTTGCCATCCCATGGACTATATATTCCATGGAACTCTCCAGGCCAGAATACTGGAGTGGGTAGCTGGTCCCTTCTCCAGGGGATCTTCCCAACCCAGGGACTGAACCCAGGCCTCCCGCATTGCAGGCGGATGCTTTACCAGCTGAGCCACCAGGGAATCTCCCACGATTAAGGCTATTTATCTCTCTGCCTCCAGAGGCTGCCCAGGGCTGCAGTGAGCAACAGAACAGCCTGTAGGTTAGGGTGCAGACTCCAAGCACTCTGTCCCCCAACTTCCAGGGAACAGAAGCTCTGGTTCCACCTGTCACAGGAAGACCAGGAGATGATGACTCACTGCCGTTGCCGCCTGTGGCTGCATGTCGATGTTCATGTATGGTTTCAAGTGTGTGCGCGCGTGTGTGTACACTGCGTGTGACCCAGTGTGCACGTGTTATGTAAGGACAGAGAGGGAGCAGACAAAGCACAGCCCTAAATGAGAACGGAGCCCCTGTGCACTCCTCCGAATTCCGGTAGGAGTCAGCACGGCGACGGAGGCTGGCTGGGCTCCGGCTCTGGCTCACGTGTGAGGGGGACCGCGATGCTGGGAGCGGGTTCGCACCGGGCCTGCAGGCTTTGTGGGGAGAAGCCCAGGGGTGACAGCCTGGAGCATACACATTCCTGGTGAGGTGCCTCCCTGCTGAGGGCGCTGCTTCACGGCTCCCTGTGAATCTGCCAAGCCTTTCCTTGCAGATTTTCTCCCAGGAAATGAGGACAGGGAATCAGAAGCTTTTTTACTTAAATCTGCCTGGCAAGAGCCAAGGTGTATTTAAGATTCATCTCACTGACAACACTCCAAAACCCACTGGCAGGGCTCCGGTGTGATCTGGGCGTGCCGTTCGCTGCTTTGGCTCACAGGACAGATGTGATGCAGGAGATAGAGCTTTAGGGACCAAAACTGGCTGAATGCAGCCTCGAGAGCTGCCAGCCCACCCAGACGGTGAATACGATCTTCTCGAGGCCACTGGAGAGAGAGGACTCGGACCCAGAACAAGGACCCAGGTGTGAAGTCCCCTTCAGGGCTCCGTGTGTGACTCACATCTGAAGTCTTTGAGATTCTGAACATCTGCACAGCGGTTCCTTTGTCTGCTTTGGTTAAAGTTTATGGAAATAAGACCCAATCTAGTCCTGAGAGCCCCTGACTACTGCTGACAAATCTCAAAGACTAGCCAGTGTGATAGCAAGCTCAGCATGAAAACACATTTCTATAGCAACAGACATTTTCTCTTAAATTAAGTGAAAGCAAATCAAAGCATCCTACCCTATAAGAAAAGCATATAAAATTATAAGAAGGAAAACCACAGCATTTTTGCTTTCTTGGAATATTCATGGAATGTGTATGGTTTTCTCAATTTCCATCTGGTGTCTTTTCTCATATGTCCAATTCATATGTCATCCGAACTTCTCATGAGTTCTGACTTTGTCAATAAAAAACATATTAAAAATGGTGTTCTTTGTGAAAATCATAGTGAAATTGAATGTATGGATGTGAGAGTTAGACAATAAAGAAGGCCGAAGAATTGATGCTTTAACTATGGTGCTAGAGAAAACTCTTGAAAGTCTTTTGGATAGCAAGGAGACCAAGCCAGTCAATCCTAAAGGAAATCAACCCTGAATATTCAGTGGAAGGACTGATGCTGAAGCCAAAGCTTCAATACCTCGGCCACCTCATGTGAAGAGCCAACTCATTGGAAAAGACCCTGATGCTGGGAAGATTGAGGGCAGGAGGAGAAGAGGATGACAGAGAATGAGATGGTTAAATGGCATCACTGACTCAATGGACGTGAGTTTGAGCAAGCTCTAGGAGTTAGTGAAAGACAAGGAAGCCTGGTGTGCTGCAGTCCATGGGGTTGCAAAGAGTTGGACACAACTTAGAGGCTAAAAAACAACAGCAACCATTAAATCAGTATTAATTACAACTTACTCTCACTACCTGCCATTTCCCTTAAAAGTGACAGGAAAGTTCAGAATGACAAGATAATTTCATTAAATGCTTGTCTTATAGAAGTCTAGTCCATGGGCATATTAAGTTTGCTTAATTACCTGATAAAATGATAGGCTACTTGATACATTCTTATTAAATAAGTTATGAATAATAATAATAATGCTTCTTATCTATCTGTCTATATATATATTTCACTTTTCCTTTTAAAAGTGCTCTCACTACACTACATGATTTCATCATAGAGTTTTAAGAGCCAAGATAAAACCTAAGAAACAAAACTGATAATTACTTTTACAATTTTAGACAGTGCATTCACTGATCAGGACTATTTTTTCATTTTATAAAAATGTCTTCAAATTCCATGTTTCTGAATGACTGCGTAGCCATAATATCTAATTGGAGCAGCTACTTAATCAGCATTTTAGTGGAACACATATTTTGCCAAACCATTTTACCATGATCAGAATTCTGTGGTCCCAGATGGACTTGATAGAAATGGACAGAAATGAGCAGCAAAGAAAAATAGTTTTATTTTCACTAGAAATCCTGACAAAGTTCAATTAGATCATGCTTGCTTTTCCTCGTCTCCCCCAAGATCCTCCGACTGACCTCCTGTCTCAACAGGGACTACCCGCAGCATCTTCGTTCCCTCCAGGACCATCCACTCTGCCTTGAGTGGAGTCTCTCATGTGCCATCAGGCTGCCCCGTGGCCCAGAAGCTGGCTCTGACCCCACAGTTCCCTCCTCTGCCCTGACCTTTGCTAAGTGAAAAACAGACGTCAGAGGATGAAAACCAGCCTCATGCTCTTTGGGGAGGGATCAGAACACTTTAATGACTGCAATGAATCAAAATAAGCTGCAGTAAATCCCCAATCTACATTTAATTTTTAAATTAGACATTTTTCACACTTGCTCATGAGAATTGAATAGTCTGAATTTTTTGAAAACATTTTACATAAAAACATGTAATTCTCAGTCAATTTGCATGTGCTTATATAGATATTTGGGAGCAGACTCCTTTTTTTCTGGTCAAAGCATGATTCCTTTCTTGGGGTGCTCTGGAAAACCAGACAACCACCTTTTCAGGAAACCAGTTTTCTGTCTGGTGAGTCCATGCTTTATGCTACCTTGATGTTTGAGGATCTAAGTGGTAGCCACCCTGACCTTGATATGAATAACTAATTTCTGCCTCCTCCCCCTGCCTGTTAGCTGCTGAGAACATGCTTTTCCTTCCAGGTTGCAACTGAAAATACAGAGGCCCTGAGATACATGCAGGCCTCCTACAACCAAATAGATGTCCTGAATCCATGAACTATAATTCAGAAATTATAGCTGAATTATAACTCAGAAATATCCTCTTAGGAGAGCTTTCCAGCCTCCTTATTACGAATTTTAAAAATCATATTTACAGGATTTATGTGCAGTTTAGAAATCCATTTTGTGCCAAGGAGCAACATATTTGAAATAATAATATTTTGAAATCTATCTGTCTTCTCTCCTCCAGATACCTGTTAAGTGAGTTGATGTTTACTCTCACTTGATCACTATTGAGAGCTAGAGATATTACCACCTTCCTTTGATCACTATTGAGGGTCTAGAGATGGTACCATCTCCCTTTCACGTATAAAAATGTGAAGCTTCGAAGAATGAAGTCTCATAGGTAGTAAGTGATGGAACAGGGTTTTGAACAACCAGATGCCAGAAACCAGCCCCCCTGACAGAAGTGAGAAATGACACTGATAGAAAATACAGCTGCTCAAAGCTGACATCGGGAGTGGAGAGTCAGGCAGTCTGGGAGCTTTGTGAGCAGAGAAAGTGGGTCCAGACAGCTCCATGAGGTGCCAGCAGCAGGACAGGCGAGATGCCGTAGGTCACCGACAGAGGCTTATCCAGGGTCCAGTGCACAATATTTGGTGAGTAAGAAGGCTTAGAAACCGAAGACAGTATATCGCCCTGGAAAGATCAAGGGTTTTGGAGTCAGACAGCTCTGGGTCCAAATCCTGGCCTGGGACAGACGGCGGCAGGCAAGTGTGATTTCATGATAACACGGGGTGACCTTAGGAAGACTTCTTTCTTTGTGTCCATTCAGTGGACCCTCAGTAAGTGGTGGGTTATCTATAGACACAAAAAGTGTTTATTGGAATATAATTGCTTTTCAGTGTGTTAGTTTCTGCTGTGTCACTTTGTGAATTAGCCATATGTATTATCTCACAGTGCTTATCTTAAACATAGGACTCCAGAAGCACCGTTGGGTCCTATCTAAGTGTTCTGAAGGACAGAGACTGTAGCCTTGTGGACAATAAGTCCCATTCATTTTAACATCAACAGGGACACTGAGCCACTTCCAGGAGGAAAGTGACCTTCCTTGGGTACTTTTGACATGGGTGATTATAATGCATATGAACTTTTTTTATTTTACCAATTATAAAAATCCAACCCGATACTTTTTGAAGAAAGTCATCCTAAGCAAAGACTTTTGAATCTGACTATAGTATTTTATTCTTTAGGTAATCAGTCGATGCCTCATTAATTTCAAGTGCCAGAATGTGTTACTTTTAATTTTCCTAAGCTATTGAGTTAATAAATCTTAATTAATGTAAGTATTATTTAGGCAGAGTGGCTCAGCCAACAGGTGGTGAGAGGGTCTCAAGCCCCGGGGCTAAGGAACCAGCACTTTGGAAGGCTTCTTCTTCCATCACAGTCTGAGTAAAATTAAGCCCTTCCAGCATAAATGCGCACGCAGGAAGCAAAGCATGTACCTCACCCTGCGAGGTCTGCTAAGCTGCGATGCCTCCACTGAAAGTTATAAAACTGAACGAGGACAGTCGAGAAGTACCCCAGACCCTCCTAGGCTGCACCCCCTTCACATCCAATCCCAGGCCCTCTCCTCTTCCGCTCTGCCCCACTCCCCACTCCCCCTCTCACCACCCACTCCGGCCCGCAGCATCCCTTTCCTCAGCCCTTAGGTTCATCTGCGAGTTCTCCTGTGGGCCCCTCCTTCCACCTGGTCACCGCCTGGCCCTCGGAGCCAGCGCGCAGTGAGTCCGCGTTGCTTTCTCCTTCAAGCCTCTTCAAAAGGTGGTTTCAGCTCTTCACTTTGCCTTGAGTCTTCCAGGGACTTCCTGAACCTCCTCCAGCCTCAGCCGAACTCATTAATCTCACTGAACTCTGACTTCCGAATCCGATTTACATATTTTAAATCCATCTCGATGGGCCTCCCATCAAAGTGCATGCAGCACCACTGGTCACGTTCTAGCGCGATGTCCTGTGTCCTCCTCCCTCTTCCCTCCCTCTCTCTTCCTGCCCTCCCTCCCTTCTCTCCTGCCTTCCTCTCCCCCTATTTCCTTACGTCCTATGGGCACATTTCTCACTTTGGAAGCTTGCTTGTGTATTTTGCATCTTTGAAGAAAAATAAGACTGAAACTGTTAAACCAGTCAAATAATAGAGAGAATTCCAGGTGTTGGAATGAAACAGATATTTGGATTTTATTAATGTTCAAAACAAATGAGCACCATCTAGGAGGCAATTCCTAAGAAAAAAATTCACTTGAAACAAAGCCAGTGGCGGGGTGGGACAGGGTCTGAGGCTCTTTTGAAAAAGAAACCAAAGTCGCCAGGTTAGAGAAAGAGAGGGTTCACCAATTTCACCTCCAAGCTGCGCTTTCTAAGCTAAACACTGACTTCAGTTCAGTTCAGTCGCTCAGTTGTGTCCAACTCTGCAACCTCGTGGACTGTTGCCCATCAGGCCTCCCTGTCCATCACCAACTCCCGGAGCTTGCTCAAACTCATGTCCATTGAGTTTTGGTGATGCCATCCAACCATCCCATCCTCTGTCATCCCCTTCTCCTCCCACCTTCAATCTTTCCCAGCATCACGATCTTTTCCAAACAGTCAGTTCTTCACATCAGGTGGCCAAAGTATTGGAGCTTCAGCTTCAGCATCAGTCCTTCCAATGAATACTCAGGACTGAATTCCTTTAGGACGGACTGGTTGGAGCTCTTTGCAGTCCAAGGGGCTCTCAGGAGCCTTCTCCAAGGTTAGGTAAGTAAACATTGACCTACTTTCCTGTATTACCAAGTGTGTGCTGTAGATGGACACCTAAAATCTAAGTTAGATTTCAGTTACTAGTGTTAAGAATGGCTGTATTTGCTTTAGTTTTAAAACATGTCCAAAAGTTGAGCTGAAACCTAAGTTACCAGCAGTGTGACAGGTCGGCTCATCGCTTATCTGAAGGTCTCCTCTGCTTCCTGGAGGGATGACCCAGGCTCAGAGAAGGGAGCCCTCAGGGACTCCTCACAGCCCAGCCTCGCATCTTCCTAGGAGTAACTGAGGCCTCAGACCTCAGCTCACCTGTCACCCCCTCAGTCTCTGCCTCCCTTATGGGGAGGGGAGCCACGGGGTGGGAAGGGACAGCGGGTGGCAGACGTGAACTCTGGTTATTGTAAGATGTGGACGGTGCAGAGGCTGAGGTGAAGACGGTGGGCAGCTGGGCCGGGCTGGGAGGCGGAGGCCTGGGCGTGCACTGGAGCACTGTGAACCTGCAGTGACCTTAGGGACAGTGGGTGCAGGTGAGCCGTGCTGCAGACGTGGACACAGGGGGCCTGCAGCATGGCGGGGCTCAAGTCTCAGCCCCTCACCCACAGCTCAGCGTCCTGCCAGACTGACCACGTGCTCTCCGGCTCGGGGCTCGGCCTGTCCGAGCCACTCAGCTCTGGTGCCCCGGGCACTGGAACCCACCGCATGCTCAGCAGTGTGAAGGCATGTGGGCCTCAGCAGTGACGTCCTCCCGGGGCTGTGTGTGTCCGAGCGGAGCTTCCTGTCTCAGGACGGTTTCCTCACACCCACTTCACCCCAGCAATGTCTCAGGGGTAACTCTGTGTGCTTTCTATACGTTAATAACTTGCTCCACCCAAGGATATAATCGGGAAACAATCACTTGTTTCTGAGAAGGGGTGAAAGAGCAGGAGGGAGGGAGGGAAGAAGGAACGAGAAAGGGAGGGAGGTCATCTGTGGACCCAAGTGTCCCCCGGTCACCGGGCCAAGGGACACGTCAGGTCTGGGCAGGAGAGCGAGGCTGGTACCAGCTGCTGGAACTGACTGGACCGAGGAGGGGACAGGTTTCCTGGGCAGTCTGAATGACGGGGACACCATCTGTTGTTCCTTGACTGACCCGGGAGCCACTAGGAAGCCACCTGACCCTTCAGTGGTCCACCTGGGGTGTGACCTTGGGACACGATCTCTCATGCTGGCACGTCCTCTCTGGGGTTTCCAGGGTCCAGGGAGTCGCAGAGGACAGACGGGGAGGTGGGCAGCCCTGCCCTCTCCAGTTCCCCGGGCCCTGCCTGCTCCAGCGGTCTCGTTTGGGAGCCATGTGAATCACCGCTGTACTCAGGCCTCTTCTTTGTGCCTTTAGTGGAGAAATCATGATTACACATTTCTGCCACTCTGCTCTATTTTCTAGTAACTTACTCGGGACCATGAGGCCCTGCAGGGTGTGGGAGGTGGACTCTGTGTCCCCTCGGGTCACAGGGGAGCTCTCTCCTCAGTGGCCCCTCAGCTGCTTCTGACCCCATTCTCTTTCTGGCTCTTAAAATGACAGATCCAGCTGGGGTTTGAAGTTTGTGATGTCTGTATTTCTTTCTTGAGGGGGAAGTGAAAAGCAGAGTTGTTAAAATTCAAAGCTGGAACGGCTTCTGGTGGCCAGGAGCCAGGGCAGCAGATGGGCCCGTGTCTCAAGTGGCAGCGATGCGCTGTCTGGTGAGGGGTCCCAGGTGGACAGAGCGGCCCACCGTGTGCCCCAGCTGTCCCGTTGCGATGCTGGCATCCAGCGGCCACCGTTTCTGCTCTTGGAAGAATCAGCAGCCTGTCTGCAGGCTGTCAGCCTGTGAACCACAAACCTGCCGCTCCAGTCCTCCGGGGCAGAGAGAACCCAGAGTCCTTGGGAGTCACTGTCAGGCCACAGCTGAAATTTTCTTGGCAGAGTCGGTGGCTTCCACTGAAAAGGATGTGTACCCGAGCAGAGTGAGCTGGAGGTTCCTGTGACTCACTCACCTTCAGACTCCACAAGGCCAGACCCTGCCTGGGGCACAGCTGACAGGCAGGCGCCCCCCTCCGCTCCCCTCGCGTACCTGCCCAGGGCCATCGCCAGCTCGCGGGTGTCACTGTGCGCTGTTCAGGGCTGCAGCCTGAGTCCTGCCGTGGCTTTGACAGCCTCTGACCCTGGTGCAGACTTGAAAGCCTCTGGGCTGCAATGGCTGCCTGACTGAGGGCTTCATTATCATCAAGAGGCGAGTGTACATCGAACGTGATTTGGTCGTGGAATGTTCATCTCCAAAATGCCTCTGTCTGAGAGATTTGCAAGCCCTGGATCTTTTCAAGGCTGCTAGCAGCTGGAGTTCAGCTGCAGCTCCCGATGGGTTTTGAATGCCAATCACTGCGGTACCCAGTTGTGGCTGAGTCTCATTGCTGAGGGAGACCATCCATCGTGGAGCCGTCGCGAGCCTGTGATGGCTTCAGAGGGGAGGTAACAAACAGTATAGATCCATCCGTTCCTGCTCCACGTATCACACTGACAAGAGCCTTATATTTAGAGCAGGCGGCCTTGGGGGACGTTTAAGGTCACACTGAGCCGTGTCTGGAGTTTTGTTGCAGAAGCACCGCTATCAAGCAGTCGTGTGTATAATGCGGTTGCTGTTTAAATGGGTGTCGGCTCCCTGATTAATCCAGAACACACGCAGGAGGAAGATCAGAGAAAGCCCGGGAACAACAGGGCAGGCTTGCTGTCAGACGTGCTTGTTCACGCCAGCAGGGCCTCTATTCCTCAATCCCAAGGACAGGTCCTGGGTAGGATGCACCTGGTCGGGACACAGGGACAGCCCACAGCCCCTACAGACATGCCTTTTCTCCCATCTAGCTCTGTGGCCACACGCGCCTGCAGGGGCGGGTGAGCAGGCAGGGCACTGCACACAGCAGGCTGGGTGGCCCCTCTCACCAGCCCCGAGAGGCGGCCCCAGGAGGGCGGGGCTGGGTCCTCGCCACCCACTCCTGGTACTCGGGCATCGCTGCCAGCCCCTCTCCACCTCGGGCATGCGTGACGGGGAAGGCATTTCATTCTGACCCTAACATCCATCACAGCCGTTTCCTTGACGTTTAAAGGAAGAAGATACCCTAATCTCTAAGCCAGACTGCATAATGCATCATAAAAATTACTTGAAAAAATATAAAACACGCTCTGAATGTGCCTACTCAGTAGCACAGCATCTGTGTAACTTGGGCTGTGTTCATTAGAACCAGCTCCAGGAATTGCCAAGTCTGACCTCGTGGTGCCAATGACTCTTTTGTCAACATAAGAAAATAAGCCTGAAAATATTCCATGTTGTCACTGTCTGGGTGGGACTGGACAAACATTTAGGTTTCCTTATTTTCTAGTTACAAAGGACAGAAGTCCTCTGGACAATGATACATTTTTTTGAAGTAACCATTTTATAAAAATCCTTGCATAGCCATCTCTGTGCATCTTATTTCAACACTCCTAAATTACTGTGGTTTTAAGCCAAACTTATGCAATTAATGCAAATTTATCAAAACTTTATGTTAGATTTTATATACTTAGAATATGTAAATACTTGTATGTGGATATATAAATATTTACATATCATTATATTTACATTGTAATAAATAGTATCTATTCATCTAGGGATTCCCAGGTGGCTCAGTGGTAAAGAATCTGCCTGCCAGTTCCAGAGACATGGGAGACACGGGTTCGATCCCTGGGTCAGGAAGATCCGTTGGAGAAGGAAATGGCAGCCCATTCCAGTATTCTTGGCCTGTAAAATGTCATGGGCAGAGGAGCCTGGCAGGCTATAGTCCTTGGTGTCGCAGAGCAGGACTTGATTGAGTGACTAAGCATACATGCATGTGTGCAAACAGCATCTGTACATGTACATGTACCTAACATTTAAGTTTATACCCAAGTCACCATTTCAGGCCTACCTTTCTGGCAATATATGTATACATAATTAAGATCCCTCTGCCTTTTCTATATCATCTTCTACTCTTTTCGTTTTAAAGCTGTGTAACAGTCTTCCTTTCTATTTAAATCCAGCCCCGCGGAAACCTTTTTTATCCAAGCAGTGCGCGGCAGTGCGGCGGGTTCAGAAGCAGCAGGAAGGAAGCCATGAAGACAGGGCTGTTTTGTGGTTTGCTTTCATCTGTGCTGCTATTTCAGTCTCTGCTTCACACACAAAGGGGCTGGAGTGTTGGAAGGATGTTCTGCCCCGTCAGAGGAGGCCAGGACCGGTCCTCACGGTCAGGGAAGGACGCACTGCAGGCTCCCTTTCCTGTCCCCAGGGCCACCTTCACTGCCCCGGGCCTCTGGATATTCTGTGTTCTCTTTACGTCATAATCTCCCTGAAGGTCATTGGTTCAGGCCAAGTACTGGCTGTGAGTCCAAGGAGACCACAGCTCAGGGCACGTGCAGGAGCCGCACAGGGCTGGGTTGCTCTCGGCCCACAGCCCGGGGGTCACATGGGTTCTCGCCCTCCCAGTTGTGTGTGTGTCTCGCTGTGCATGTGGATATGTGTGTGTGCATCCGTTTTTAAGACAGAAAATATAAAGATAACTACGATCCGAGATATTATACTCATAGAATTATCTTTTCTCAGTTCATTTCAGCCACTCAGTTGTGTCCGACTCTTTGTGACCCCATGGACTGCAGCACACCAGGCCTCTCTTGTCCATCACCAACTCTTGGAGTTTACACAAACTCATGTCCATTGAGTTGGTGATGCCATCCAACCACCTCATCCTCTGTCATCCCCTTCTCCTGCTTTCAATCTTTCCCAGCATCAGGGTCTTTTCCATTGAGTCAGTTCTTCAAATCACGTGGCCAAAGTATTGGAATTTCAGCTTCAGCATCAGTCCTTCCAATGAATATTCAGAATTTCCTTTAGAATCGACTGGTTTGATCTCCTTGCAGCCCAAGGGACTCTCAAGTCTTCTCCAACACCACAGTTCAAAAGCATCAGTTCTTCGGCACTCAGCTTTCTTTATAGTCCACCTCTCACAGCCATACTTGACCACTGGAAAAACCATAGCCTTGACTAGATGGACCTTTGCTGGCAAAGTAATGTCTCTGCTTTTTAATACACTTTCTGGGTTGGTCATAACTTTTCTTCCAAGGCACGTCTTTTAATTTCATGGCTGCAGTCACCATCTGCAGTAATTTTCAGTTCAGTTCAGTCGCTCAGTCATGTCCGACTTTGTGACCCCATGAATCGCAGCACACCAGCCCTCTCTGTCCATCACCACCTCCCGGAGTTCACTCAGACTCATGTCCATCGAGTCCGTGATGCCATCCAGCCATCTCATCCTCGGTTGGAGCCCCAAAAATAAACTTTCTAACTGTTTCCATTGTTTCCCCATCTATTTGCCATGAAGTGATGGGACTGGATGCCATGATCTTAGTTTTCTGAATGTTGAGTTAGCCAACTTTTTCATGCTCCTCTTTCACTTTCATCAAGAGGCTCTTTAGTTCCTCTTTGCTTTCTGCCATAAGGGTGGTGTCATCTGCATATCTTACTTTCTATTAGTACATTTTATTTTTCTAGAAAAAATTTATATGGATTACACAGTGAAAGGTGTAATTCATTAGGATATTCAGAGTTTGCCAAGCAGGAGAAGCACACACGTCACATTTACTCTGCACTGAGTAAGCTGTGGCCTCAAGACAAGGCTACCCCATGAGAGTCAAGGAAACATTAAAATTGCGAGAGCATAAACAGTCTCCCTCCTTTGATCCTTGAAAACTTTTTCCAGCGGATCTAAGTCCACAACCAGGGCATTTCCAACCTCCAAAAGCATGTCAGCATATCATGTCTTCCCAAGTCACTGGGAAAGTCACCGTGGGATTCAGCCAGAGATGCCCCATCACGTCTCTCACCTGCAAAGCGTCATTTCCTGCTTTTCCTCCCCAGGCTGATTAAGTCCTAGCCTTAGCGATGAAGCGTGCGAGTTTTACTCTCTAACCTTCCTATTCGCTCGTATTTCTTGAAATAATTACCATGGATCGGGTTGTACAGTGAACAATAAATTGTTCCTCTATTTCTTGCTGCAGAGTACACAGTGTCCTCTGACGCAAGGAATGGAACATGTCCAGACGGACAGACTGGCAACCGGCCTGCTCGCCAGGCGGCAACGAGAGTCGATGAGTCTGTCACAGACTTCCGACCGGAAGCTTGTCCTTCGCTGAGGTGGTGGGCGCGGGCGGCGGTCGGGAGCTGAGGGGCACTCCCCTCAGGCTGAAGGGGGGCGGCCACCGGAGGACGCTCGAGCCAGGATGGCCTCACCCACAAACGCCAGGCAGGCTGCAGGCTCCCGAGGCAGCTGCAGCGTGTGGTCGGGGTGGAGGGCGTTAGGCGCCCACCCCACGTGGGTCCCCTCGAGCCCCTTCCTCCCAGCTCTTCTCACTGCGGAACGGCCGCCCCGGGACCCCCACAGTCGCCTCAGCCCCGCGGCTCTGGCGTGAGGCGGGGCAGGAAGCAGGCGTGAGCGGCAGCCGGAAGTCGTCGGTCCAGGGCCTCGCTGGGGGGTGGGACCACAGGAAGCGGATGCAGGCAGGGTCAGCGGTCAGGTCCGGTTTCTACCTCAGACTCCTCCGAAAGTGATGAGGTTTGGGTTTGCCCTGTGTGAGCTGGCAAAGCGGTGGATGAGGCGGCCGCCGCTCTCGCACGTGGGGTCCTGTAGGATTTGCCTCACAAGATGGAGCAGGCACACCTGGGCACACCTGACCACTAGTCGCGATTCCCACCTGCCGCCTTCTCTACACGGAGACAAGGGTGTGTTCCCCGTGATCCCTGCTCAGGCAAACGAGCGTTCTTACAGCCTCTGCAGAGTGAGCGATGTGCACACGCGCGTGCCCGTCCACAGCAGTGGGACAAGCTGCTGCTGCTGAGTCGCTTCAGTCGTGTCCGACTCTGTGCGACCCCAGAGACGGCAGCCCACCAGGCTCCCCCGTCCCTGGGATTCTCCAGGCAAGAAGACAAGAGTGACAGCCAAAGGTTGTTCACGGAGGAAGACGGGCCCGCCAGCACAGCCTCCCTCACCTCAACCGTATCCTTGTTCGTCTGAGGTCAGCGACTGGTTCTTTAGAAGAGATGGCTGCAAGGAACAGGAGGAGATGACGTGCTGGATCTAGAAGGGAATTCACGTCGTCCTGAAATAGAAGTTAAACAGGCAACTGAGATACAGTGATCGCACCATATCTGTGCCGTGCAAAGAAAGCATAAATGACATTAATTCGGAACTTTTGAGAAAAAGTAGACAAAAATATTTTTAAGGAACGATTTTATTTTCCTATAATGCCTGGGGATGGGGGAAACATTTAACTTACAGTAGACTAAAGCCAGAATTTCACAATAACAGATGAAAACATACTTAGGTTTTTTGTTATAACTTTTAAAATTCTCTGAGGTGTGTCACTGATGCTCCCATTCCAGAAATTCTATGGCATCTAAAAGTTGTTCTGTGACCTTTTGAGAACATGCTTCTGAATGCAGACTTCACTCTGGTTTATGGGGTGCTTTCCAACATTTAACTGCAAACTCTGGTTCTGAGTTCTAACTCTTGACTTACTCAACTGTCATGGCCTGTGTGACCTACAAGCTATTTGTGAGAAATCAAACAAGACACAAAAATCCTCAGAATGAGGATTCATGACATTCCGAAGGATATGATCAGCCCTGGGGGATTTCTAAAAATATTTTAAGGAGCTGTCTCTTCTCTCAATGTTGGGGGTTCAATGGGTGTGTCTCTCCTGGAAGTACTTTGCCTTGTCCATCAACAGGAAGAAACAGGACATCCCAGAAGCTCATTCATGGCTCAGAAGCTGGATCTCCGAAATGTATCTCACCGAGATTCTAAAAAACACACCCACATATTAGACAAGGGGATGCATTCTCCCTAGTGGTTTACAATGCTGTGTCTATTTCATTTATACAACAGGGTGATTCAGTTAGATTTATGGGTTTTTTTTTCATATTCTTTTCCATTATAGGTTATTATAATATGCTGAATATGGTTCCCTGTGCTATACAGTAGGACCTTGCTGTTTGTCTATTTTGTCTATACCAGCTTGTATCTGCTAATCCCAAACTCCTAATTTATCCCCACCCCTCCTTTCCACTTTGGTAACCATAAAGGAGGGTCTGTTTGTTTTGTAAATAAGTTCATTTTTATCAGTTTTTAGATGCCACACATCAGTTATATCCTATGATGTTGATCTTGCTTGTCTGACTTACTTCACTTAGTATGATCATCCCTAGGGCCATCCATGTTGCTCTAAACAGCGTTATTTCGGTATTCTCTGTGTGTGTGTGTGTGTGTGTGTGTGTGTACTAAGTTGCTTCAGCTGGGTCTGACTCTCTGTGACCCCCATGGACTGTAGCCCCCCAGGCTCCTCTGTCCATGGGATTCTCCAGACAAGAATACTGGAGTGGGTTGCCATGCCCTCCTCCAAGGGATTTTCCTGACCCAGGGATCAAACACATGTCTCTTATGTCTCCTGCATTGGCGGGAGGGTTCTTTACCAGCAGCACTGCCTGGACGCCTCTATATCCATTCACCCATGTTAGACATGTACATTGTTTCTGTGTCTTGGCGATTATGAACACTGAGGTGCATGTATCTTTTCAAAGTAGAATGTACTCCAGATGTATGCCCAGGAATTGGATTGCTGGGTCATATGGTAGCTTTATTTGTTTCTTTAGAAACCTGCATACTGTTCTCCGTAGTGGCTGCGCCAGTTTACATTCCCAGGATAGACCACATGCTGAGCCACAAAGCAAGCCATGGAATTTTAAAAAATGGAAATCACATCCAACATCTTCCCTAGTTCCTCACTTAATCTGGATTAAATTTTCAAATGTCTAGGGACACATTTTTAAAACATTTAACCCAAGTTAGAGATGACTTTACACAGAGCAGTGACATCCATGAACGTGTGCCAGTACTTTCCTGTTTTGAAGGCCCTAGAGGAGTCTCTTCAACTAGGACTTCAATTTGCAGGCGCTCCTGTGTTACAGCAGATCATTGACTGTAGGGAGGGATGAGCAAGGTGCTCTGTCTCCCTGTGAGAGGCTCCTTCCCAGCCTGGATTAGATGCTGTTTCACAGTGAGCTTTGCAGTCTGTGTCACATGACGTAGAAGTTCGGACTGATCCTGTCTCCCTGATCGGAAGAGTTACGCTTAAAAACAGAACAAAAATAAATAAATGAAATAACAAACCTGAGATGATTCACACATGGTTTTCCTTCTTGAGGCTACAAGTGGCTTTAATCAAGAAAACAGTTTTTTTTCTATTTTTTTTTCTCAAAATGATAGTGCTGTTTGCCATAATGATAGAAGGAAGGTCAGTGTTTCCTGCTTGGTCTATTTTGCTTGGTCTTAAGCCTAACATTACAAGTTATTTCTCTTCTGTGCAAGGCTGGATCCCCCTGGGTATTATCAAGGTCCTCTACACGTGCATTACTTTATATATGCATGTTCTTCACCTGTGTTCTTGTCGGCTCAGCTGGCTACCATTTGAATAATGACAGTGAAAATTTTGGCCTAAAGTGAAGACTAGAATCCATACTTCCCTTTCTAAGGCCTGGACATGTAGGGTGGATACCCTGTAGCCCCTCCACTGCAAGAAGTGCCCCCGTACAGCCACAGCTCCTGGGCAGACGAGAGCTTGCTCCCTGGGCTGCATCCTGAGTCCTGGGTGGTAGTAATCTCCCACTAGAATCAGCCAAGCGCCTGGGTGAGAGGAGCTGTTGATGCTGTACTTGCTGCTCACAGCCACCCCCTGGGTCAGGATGGCCTGCACACTCAGTGATGGCCGTGTCCACTGTTGTCCAGGCAGAAAGCCTGCAAAGGGCTCTGGGAAGTGGGACAGCTCTGATTTCTAACCATCTTCATAAGTAGTGTGTGATAGATTAGTGATTGCTTTGAACACTGAGGAAAACCTAAACGGTAAAAATTACACGGGTTGACTAAAATTGAAGGTTTCATGACCAGAAATGAATAGAGAAAGAGCACGTATTGATTTTAAACCAACAAAGAAATCGGTGATGCTGAGAGACAGGGACGTCCCCGTGACTGACTTGCAGGGTCCTCAGAGTGGAGTCGGCTGCCGTATCTGAATCTCTCGGCACCTGTTACTTAGAGCTGAGAAACGCATCTGCTTGTCAGGAAAATTTTCATCCCAGGCTTGAAGGCTTCAACAGTTTCCTGGATATCAGACCTGATCTTGTTGGTGGAAAGCAGACGAATTTAGATTCTTCACTCTTTGGTAACACGTTAACTCTTTCAAACCACAGCGCGGTCTGAACTCCAGAGACTGCGGCTTCGGCAGGGGGGCTAAGAGACATGCAGTGGAGAAAATGCTCTCTGGGGAGAACAGGTTCCTCTCTGAGGGTTAGGTGTAGCACTTTCCCTGCTAGAGAAAGCTTGTACGGCTTCCACTCACAAGGAGCTTGGAGACGACCGAGCCTGCTGGACCCGCGCTCCACTGGTGACGGTGGACTGAAGGAGACCTTCCTGGCCACCTCTTCCCTTTCTCTCTGGTCCTTTCACGATGTGCTGACGGCTGCACCCCGGCAGCACCGCAGCGTGTGAGGACACCTTTCCCCACAGAATAAAAGCCCCAGCATCCCTGTCTGTCATCCCCCATCAATCTGTCCATCGAGCCGTCCACTCAGCATCCACTCTTCTTTCCCTTGGTATATTCTTCCATTCACTCATTCATCCACCTAGTCATGCATTCATCTCTGTAGTCAATCAACAAGCATTTTTTGGACTTGTGTTATCACCTTGATGGCTCAGAAGTTAAAGCGTCTGCCTGGAATGCAGGAGACCCGGGTTCGATCCCTGGGTTGAGAAGATCCCCTGGAGAAGGAAATGGCAACCCACTCCAGTACTCTTGCCTGGAAAATCCCATGGAGGAAGGAGCCTAGTAGGCTACAGTCCATGGGGTCGCAAAGAGTCGGACATGACTGAGCGACTTCACTTATATTTGGGAGAGAATGGTTAAAAAAGCAGGAAAGTTCCCTGACCCTGCCAACTCAAGACACGACTAGATGACACAGACAGCTTGATAAATAATTGGAATAAACTCATCAGTGCTGGTATTCCCTTGAGGCTCAGCTGGTGAAGAATCCGCCTACCATGCGGGAGATCTGGGTTCGATCCCTGGGTCGGGAAGATCCCCTGCAGAAAGGAAAGGCTCCCCACTCCAGTATTCTGGCCTGGAGAAATCCATGGACTATATAGTCCATGGGGTCACAAAGAGTCAGACACGATGAGCGACTTTGACTCACTTACTCATAAGTGCTGCTCAGGATGAGAAGAGGGCACTGTGATGGTGTGGTTGGAGGGACCCGGACTCGTCTGGTGGGTGAGGGGCATCCTAGAAGTCGTCCGGGAGCAGAGGAAGCAGGAATTGAGTGTGAAGACTCGAAAGTGAGGGGGCAGATGGCACTCGGAAGGGGGGTGAGAGGTCTGCCTGGGCCAGACAGCCGCTGCGACGGGAGTGCTGAGAACGAGGCGCTCCGGGGACCCACGTGAAGGGGATTGAAGGCGTAGCCACAGACAAGGGGAGAGGCGGCTAACTCTCATCAAGTCAGGGAGAGGCGCGGTCTCCCCGTTGTCCAGAGACGCGCCGCCTCCGGGGAGGCGGTGCCAGGGCACGGACGGCAGAGAAGGTCTCAGGGACTTACAGCAGGTTGGACAAGGCACGCAGGCGGTGCTGACCGAGCTAACAGCGAAGGAGAGGGAGACTGGACCCGGGGGCAGGCACGTCAGCGGTGGCGACGCTGTGAAGCGGAAGCCCAGCCCAGGGGACGCATGGCTGCTTCCCAGGCGGAGCCTCTGGGGGCGTGGTGGTCCTGCACGGACAGATGCTGGGGGCGGGGGGCGGTTGCTCTCGGAGGTGCTGACTTTGAGTATTGTCACTACACAGAGAGCAGAGGGCTTTCAGAGGCTGGACTGAGGGTCTGGCGGGGGCTACAGGGCCCTGAGGGGAGCAATGAAAAAATTTCCCCCAAACTGAAATGTTTATTCTGCTACAAAGAGAGGAATATTGTGATGCAAAATTTAGAGAAATTCTTTGTTTTCTTAACTCTCAAAGCAGTAATTTTGTGTCTGTGGGGGCCCTGAGTGCGTCCACATGCCCCAGCACCTAGTGAAGCGTCGCGAAGAGCGGCCTCAGGAGCCGAGGGCGCTGGACCCACCGGGCAGTTTGTGGGGTCAGGGCCCCTCCTGGACATGGTGCGTCTCTGCTTCTTCACTAAGTCACATCAGCACCAGCTTAGGAAACGGGAGGTCTGTTGTGATTCTCCACGTAACCGAAAAATCCTGCAGCTCTTCATACCCTTCCAGACTGGCTCAGAGGGTAAAGAATCTGCCTGCAGGACAGGAGATGTCGGTTCAACCCCTGGGTTGGGAAGATCTGGAGAAGGAAAAGGTAACCCATCCCAGTGTTCCTGCCTGGGAAATCCTGTAGACAGAGGAGCCTGGTGGGCTGCAGTCCACGGGGTCTCACAGAGTCAGACACGACCTAGCAACTAAACCACCAC
>NW_024070185.1:109953374-110018679 GCF_014754425.2 Oryx dammah
CAAGGCCATCTGTATCACTTGTTTCTTGCTGTATGTGTTCGAAACTGTTTCTTGGCTCCTTATTCCTCATAGATGATCTGTGTGGTTTTTTTCCATTTCATTCTATTTGCATTTTTCCTAATCAGTGCCATCCTGACTCGATGACATTAGCTCTATAGCGAGTTTTACCTGCCAGTAGAACATGATCTTTATATAATTATTTACCAATTATCACATATTTATTTTTCCAAGTGAACTTTAAAGTAAGCTTATCTAACACTCCGCCTGCCCAGACTAGCCTGTCTGGGGGAGACGGGACGCACTGAGCTGTGCTTGTGGGTTTTGTGCCCTCTTCTCCTCTGGCTCCTCCTCATGGGCTCACGACACACTCTCAGCTTACGTCTACCTTCAATTCTTATGTCAATGTGGTGGCCACTGATGAAGCAAAAAGCTGTTAGTGATGGTGTATTTTCTTGAATCTGACCGCCTCAGTGAGTTCTTACTGGTTTTAATATTTCTTAGAAAAGTTTCCTCCTATTTCCTTGGTATGAGATCCTTTAACTGTGAATAAGCATCCTCTCTTTTACCATTTATGCACGTCCTCTTGGGCAGCTAACTCCCATGTTGACCTCTAAGTGATTTCACTACCACTGATGATGACACCTTTTTCCTGATCTTGGTGGTGGTTTAATCACTAAGTCATGTCTGACTCTTGCGACCCCGTGGACTATAGCCTGCCAGTCTCCTCTGTCCATAGGATTCTCCAGGAAAGAATACTGGAATGGGTTGCCATTTCCTTCTCCAGGGGATCTTCCTGACCCGGGAATTGAACCCAGGTCTCCTGCATTGCAGGCAGATTCTTTACCAACTTGGCTACAAGGGAAGCCCTTCCTGATCTTAATTCAGTGCTATTAATATTTTATCACTGAATTTGACCTATGCTCTTGAGCTTTGGTAGCTATTTGTGTATATTCTATATTAAAAGTTGCCATAGAATTTTATCTATTGCCTTTCCATCATCTATTAATATATTTTAAAATTTATTGGTATAAAACTAATGTTGGTAATTTTATTTAAGTGAACGTTTTAATGAACATATACAATTCAGATATATTAGCTATATTGTGTTTTTTTTACACAGAACAATCCCTGATGACGGATCTCATTTTCAGAGATCATGTCTGTTTTGATTCTTGCACAGCCTGTAAAGTTAGGCACTGAAAATAATTCTCTTCCCATTTTGACATGAAACGTTTAGAAGCAAAGAGATTTTACTGACACATCACAACCAGAGAACTGGGAACAAACTCCAGATCCGGTAATCTTTCTAGTTTCTGCTGCTGCTGCTGCTGCTAAGTCGCTTCAGTCGTGTCCGACTCTTTGCACCCCCACAGACAGCAGCCCACCAGGCTCCACCAGCCCTGGGATTCTCCAGGCAAGAACGCTGGAGTGGGCTGCCATTACCATCTTCTAAACATCCAGAAAGGAAAGTTTTGTTTGTTGGTTGTTTTTTTTAATACTTAGAACTTTTATGATACTTTTCAACTAAAAATAATTTTATATATTATTTCATCAAATTACCACAATAAACCACAATAAATAAATTAGGTATCACAATTAGTACAATTATTTTGAAAGACTCAGGATTAGTGATTCACGCTATTTCATGAGACTTGTACATGGAGCTGAGCTTAAACTCTGTTCTCTGAATCAGAAGTCCAGAATCTTCCTGTTACGTTACTAAGCAGGTGTGAGCTGTCATGTGGATGCAGGGGAGTGTAATTATGGTTCTGACCTCCGGACCCACAGATGCTCACACGCGCATTCGCTCGTGTGCATTTCCATCAGTCTCTGCTCAGTGGCCCATTGACCCAGTGGGACAGCCCTCAATGACAGAAGCACAAACTACTGATATTTGAACAGCATGGCTCAATCTTGCAGAGTTATGTTGCAAGAAAGAGACAGGACACAAAATTGTTCCTGTTGTACAAAGTTACAGAACAGAAAGAGAGGTGGCTGCCAGTGGAGGCCTGCAGTGCCGGTCTCCTGGGAGGAGCGGGAGGACTGCTCGGGAATGCTGACGGGGTTCCCTGGTTGGATGTTCTCTAGGGTGCCCTGCTGGTAATACGGGCGCATGCATAGGGAAACTCCGAGGACTCCGACGTGAAATACTAGATCACATTCCCCAGTTTGCATGGGTGATACTAGATCACATTCCCCAGTTTGCATGGGTGGTGAATCTGGGCAAAAGAGCTTTTAAAAATTTGTTTTGTGTATAAATAAAAAGTATTGCCTTTGGTGAGACGGTTCTTTGACTAGCTGTGAAAGAGATGTTCCTGTGGTGTGTGCACGTGTGTGTGCCAAAGTCTGGTGCTACTGAAATACATATATGGTTTAATTTTAAATATAATTTAAGTACGTATACTGCTTTAAATTAGGCAGAATCCACTTATCTGGTAACTGGTACGTGGCAATTTAGCTCTTTAGAAATGTATAAACAGAGTCATGTGGGGCAGAGCATGCGGAAGGCCCCCACGCTGCTGGCCTGAAACGTACGCGGTGCCTGTGGGTATAGGCCCTCTGAAGCGCACAGAAAGGGACTCTCGTCATCATGAAGACATGCTTGTTGTCATGAAGACATGCTTGTTGTCATGGAGACTTGCTTGTTGTCATGGAGACATGCTTGTCGTGGAAACTTGCTTGTTGTCATGGAGACATGCTTGTTGTCATGGAGACTTGCTTGTTGTCATGGAGACATGCTTATTGTCATGGAGACTTGCTTGTTGTCATGGAGACTTGCTTGTTGTCATGGAGACTTGCTTGTTGGGTGCTCTGCGCTCTAAGAAAACTCAGTACACAAGCGCGTGAATTTGTAAAGCACATAAATTAAGGTGTCGTTTCAGACGCCCTCGCAGCAGCAGGTCCAGCCCTTCCCAACAGCGTCCAGTGAGAGGGCAGGTCATTTCCAGAAGGAGCCTCATCAGGGTAAGAAAGGCTGCGGCACATGGCTCGTCGTTTTCCGTCGGCTCAGATCACACAGCCCCTTCTGAATCGCTCCTTCTGATCAGGACAAGGTCTCTGCGGATTTTCTTAGGCCCACCTCTTCCCGACCGGTTCCACATGCAGGAGAGGAGGTCATCCTCGTAAACACCGTCCATCAGGCACACTGCTTATTCTGGACCCTGACGGAACAGACAGGACCTCCCCGACTCCCCTCCAGTCGCTTCAGAGGGCACATCTTCCAGGAGCAGAAGCGCTCCTCACAGCTGGGATTACAGGTTCATCTCTTGTTGCTGCTTAGCGCTCAGTCGTGTCCGACTCTTTGCGACCCCATGGACTGTAGCCCGTCAGGCTCCTCTGTCCATGGGGATCCTCCAGGCAAGAATACTGGAGTGGGTTGCCATTTCCTTCTTTCCTTCCCCTTCCCAAGGGATCTTCCCAGTGCAGGGATCAGACCTGAATCTCCTGCATTGCAGGCCAATTCTTTACCACCAAGCCGTCTGGGAAGCCCAGTTTCCTTCAATGCAGAGCAAATCAAGTGAAAGCGTCCATATGGATCTTGTGTGACATTGAGCATGACTGTGCTGGGCACCAGCTCACTGTCTCTGGGTCTCAGGATAACCCACATAAGGAGGCCCTGAGGTCTGAGAGCGGGTGGACCAGAAAGACGGTGAGGGACTTTCCTCCCAGGGGAGCACGTGGGGGACCAGGAACAAGAGTGGAGCTAGGGTCCCACTCTTCCTGACGAGGCAGAACCTTTGTCCACGGGGAAATATTGTTCACCCACGTCCTAGAGGCTGGACAAGAACCAAACATACACTTCATATGAAAATGTTCCATAACTGAGCGTTAGCCACTGCTCTGATTCTTGATTTGTGGTGTTGCTGCCAGAACAGATATGTCTCTTGGGATGTTTGGAAAGTCAATGCAAACAGTATTAGATTCTGCCCTGGCCTGGCTCCGCAGTGCTTGAGGCTGTCTGGGTTTCTTTGTGATTTCAAGGGTCTTCAGCACTTCACTTCCCCCACGCTTTCCTTCTGAATTTCTCCTCTAGCTGCAGCACAAACATGCATTTTACAACACTCACAATTATTTCTTTAGAAAACGAAAATGTTTTGTAATATTTCTAATTACTTCCTATTCATCTTCTTTGTTACCCTTGGATATTTGTTTTCTGGAGGGAACCCCAGGGTGGGGGGCGTTTCAGAGTCTGAAGACTCTGAAGGATTTCCTGCCCTCGGCTGGATTTCCACTCTCTACCACATCTAACTACCCCGGACACTGCCCTCCTGCTTCACTCTCTGCTCTCCCAGCGGCTCTCCCCTGCCTTTACTGAGACCTCGGCCACCTCTGTCTCCTCCGTCCCAGCCCCACAGCTCTGCCTGAAAGTCCAGGCACCCACTTGACACAAACAGGATCCCCAGATGCTGGGGAAGAGCAAACCCAGAATTCTCTTGGAAGAGGAGGAGGAGCAACTCTGAGCTCTCTGCACATTTGATTAGTGTTGTCCATGGCCCAGAATTATACAACAGCCCACGCACAATTAATTCACATTTTCTTAAATATTCTATTTGGTTTAGAAGTTGGGGGTTTTTGAAGACTTAGCTCTTGTACATGGATCACTTTGAAAAGCTCAGGATGTTGAACAAATGCCGCGTCGTCACTCCAACCATTATGCAGAGGAACGCGGCCTTATTTTTCTATCTGCCCAATGGGCACACCGCCTGGCACATGCAGACACTCGGTGATGGCCACAGCTCCTGAGCAGGAGCGTTTACCATATTCTAGGTATGGTTCTGGGTGCTGCAGGAGCGTTAATGCTTTGAGTCTTCAGCGCCCCTGCGGTGGAAGTCAGGGGTTATTCTCACGCTACCGATGAATAAACTGAGCACAGAACGGCCGCATAAACCACCCTAGACAGCATTTAGAGAGTGAGGCGTCACCCAGGTTCACATCTAGACGGCCTCAGGCCGGGGCCGCGCTGCTCCTTCCGCAGCAGACGCTGACGGCTGACCGCATCACAGCATCATAGCTTCGCACAGTGCAGTAACGTGAGTACTGCAGACACAGCCAGGCCCGTCCGGTCCGGAGAGAGAGCGGAAAGCCGTTCACAGGAGGAAGACGGAGGAAAGTGAAGCCAGATCAGCCAGATCGTAGCTCTTCTCCCGGGGCGCTCCCAGGACCCCAGGCGCTGGTCCTGCCGCGTGCTCCCTCCCATTCCTGGAGCTGAGAAAGAAGGCGCTTAAGACGCGCACTGCCATCTGCCCTCCGCGGCTCCGGGGCGGCCGGGGGCGATGTGAGGGCCTCACGGTGGCACTGTGCCCGCCGGAACCCGAAGTCGTACAGGGAGACTTGGTAAAAACGACTGTCGGGCACAATCGTGTTTAAAGGGTTAAATTATACAGTGATAGCACTTTGACAGTAAGTCAGGTGGACTCGATCAGAGGCAACTTGTGAAATCAACAACTCTACCGGGTCCCCACGACCTGTGGAGCCTGGCGGGATGCGGCAGTCACCGCCACCTGGTGGCCGAGGGCCTAAAATGCCAACAGCTCAGAACCGACTTCAGGGAGAATCAGCAAGAGGGGTCAGCGAGGGCCGGCAGGCAGCGGGGTGTTCCCCGCTCAGCTCGACCAGTGAGAAGGGGTGATAAGATGTGTGTGCCTGTGAGATGCAGTCTTTTCCCCACGCAGGGAAGGAGCAGCATGGTGTAATCCCCTACAGCCTGCAAATACCCGGATTCTAGGTCGTCAGCGCCTTCCGTTTAAGCTCCAGGCTGGCCGGTGTCTGTCTGCACAGAAACCACTCCGGGAGCCACCGCCCCCCACCTCACTGTTCGCACAGCTGCTCAGGCAGACGCACCTGCCTTCAGGGCGCGATCACTTGAGAGAGCGAGATGGAGAGCAGCGCTAGGCTGACTTTACAGTTATTTCAGAACATAAAAATAAATAACGGAACCCTTGGTGGAAAGTTTAATGTAGTAGAAAGAGGAGACAGCAGAGAGGTCAGTGCTCTTTTTTGGAATGAGTTAGGCTGTGGTCGAGCCATTGGGCTCCTTTCCAGCAGGAAATGAGTCAGTCCTTGTACCTGCATCACCGGCAAGGAGATGGGCCCATGTGGACCTGAACATTCCCAGATAGAAGTAGTGGACGGTGGGTGATCTGTGGGGGGCTGGGCGTGCAGGGGCAGACCACCCACAATCAGGGCCAAGGTGAGGAGAGCAGAGAGCACAGTAATCAGCTTACGTTCTTCTGAGACCACAGGCTTATGGACCTGAACGTGATTATTAGTAAAATGGTATGTTAATGAGAGTGAGGGCTTGCTGGAGCAGGTGGCTCCGCCCGTGGTGAGTGTAATGTCGTCCCAGATTCGCGATGAGCTGGGCAGTTCCGCAGGTCCCCTTTGTTTTCTCATCCTGTCTTCTCGTTCACACGGCCCTCCGCCACTCACACACACACACACACACACACACACACACACACACACACACGATTCTCCTTTTGGTCATGAATTCTTTTAATGCGCTTCTTATAGTTAATATGCAGGAAGGTTAATGTAGTTTAGCTTAGACATTCAAAATAATAATTTACAATTAGATTAAAGAAAATGCCCCTGTAGAAAGGTATCCGCTCATGGGTCATTTCCAACAAGATGAAGTTCGTACCAGTGTGTCCTGTGGCCAGGCTAGTTGTGATGTCCTCTTCTGTCACCAACAAGGGATGAATAAGTGATCACTAGGTTCTCGGCCCAGGCCCGCCTGCATGGGGGCCGCGCCCTCAACACAATGCCCTGCTGCCCCTACTGCCCTGGTGAAGATGAAACTTGCCTTACAGTGTAGAAAAAAATGGCCATTTAATCCCCGAACCATGTGTTAGAATTCAAAGCCACAATCCAGTGCCCTGTACTGAGATAAATTTTTAATATATCCATTACACAAAAACCAAATTTTTAGTTTGCTTTAATTGCTTGGTGGTTAATGACTTCCAAATAAAATATTTATGAGTTTTTACCTTATAACACATCTTTCAGAGGTTACTATTTATTTATGGTAAGCATGAATCCCTAAGTGTCTACGCAGGCGAAGAGCACTTTGGACTATTTAAGGCACCATTACTATGGTATTATGATTCTTATTTACTCCTAGCAATAGTTCTCATATTGTTCTTATTCATTTATATTTGACTGTGTCAAATATCCCTTCTCTGCAACTGAGACACGTGCCTGATAGTTTTCTCTTAGTGCAAGGCCGTGACTGTGGGTCAGCAGAGGCCTGACCCACTGGGACGACAGCCCACCCACCTGGCGGACGCCTTATACTCATCTGAGAATTCTTACCCTAAGCAGGTGGCTGACAGTGTAAGCTAACGGACACAAGGGCAAGAAGACGGGGGTGCCTCTGCACCCTGAAATCTACTCCCTAGTTACACACAGGTCTCCTGACTCCTGCACCTTTCTCCTGGATGATGGCTGGTCATTCTGTTAACCTCCTTTCATTTCACTCAGAAAATGCTGGTGTTTTTGAAATGACTGCTGTAGAATGTATACTTGGAGTTTTCCGTGGCGGTTGCTTTGGAGTGCAGAGCGAGTGGTGTCGAATGAATATTTCCAAATGTGGATGACCTTCCTTCTGTCATAGCAATTCAAGCTTCAGCTAAAAAGGAAAGCCTCCCAGAAAAATGGAGGAATTATTTTATATTGACTGGTAGTATCTGAGGTCTATGCTTAACAGAATTTGTTTTCATTTCACTGTAGCATTTAAAATCTGAAGAATGTTCCAATATTTCAAACGGCAGCCCACCATTACGCCAGTTTCTGACTCTATTTAAATTATTGTTGCTGTTTAGTCGCTCAATTATGTCCGACTTTTGGCCATCCCATGGACTGTGGCACACCAGGCCTCCCTGTCTTTCAGTATCTCCCTGAGTTTGCTCAGACTCACGTCCATCAAGTCGGTGATGCCGTCCAACCATCTCATCCTCTGTCGGCCCCTTTCCCCCTCCCTCAGGCTTTCCCAGCATCAGGGTCTTTTCCAAAGAATTGGCTCTTCCCATCAGGTGGCCAAAGGATTGGAGCTTGAGCTTCAGCTTCAGCTTCAGTCCTTCCAGTGACTCTTCAGGACTGATTCCCTTTAGGATGGACTGGTTTGATCTCCTGACTGTCCAAGGGACCCTCAAGAGTCTTCTCCAGCACCACAGCTCGAAAGCATCAATTCTTTGGTGCTCAGCCTTCTTTATGGTCCAGCTCTCACATCTGTACATGACTGTTGGGAAAGTCATAGCTTTGACTATGTGGACTTTTGCCAGCAAAGTGCTGCCTCTGCTCTTTAACACGCTGCCTAAACACTCACCATGTGTTGTTTCCTTGGGCTACTTGGGTGATGTCAGGAACAGACAAAAGTGCGCGACTCTTCTGGAATTTGCATCCTGGAGGTACTCAGATAATAGCATTGTAAATAGCTGAACGAGAGAGTTTCCAGTGCTGTGAAGGAAGTAAGGCAGATGACAAGCGACAGTGTGTGGGGGCCTAGGGGTGGGTAATGTCCCCTCCGGGGCTGGTGTGGAGGCAGGCGGTCTCACAGGAGAGGCTGGAGCAGTGCCGATTGCAAGCAATGCAGGGCTTGAGCCCCAGGCGAGGCCCAGGAGGACCCGGGCCCGAGCCCCAGGTGGGTGAGGAAGGCAAAGGAGTCTTAGAACCAGGGGAGGCTGTGCCTATGCTGCGTTTTTTGAAACATGAAGTAGGAAGAGTGTTGGTCCCACAGACAAAGAGCAACAGCCCAGGAGGTGGAAGGACTGTGATCTGTGCGTAGCGTGAGGAGTCTGGAAACCAGGATGTGGCCCAGCGCCTGAGCCGAGTTTCACTGGGGTCTCCTTCAGGGGCCTGGGGTCTGGGCACCTGTGTCCTCCACTCATTCACCGAATGTCATTCATGCTTGGAGGAGGATCTATGGAGAGCCTCAACATTCCAGAATGTGGATGATGGACTCGACGTAGGGCCCTGCTTTAGGAACACGTATGGTTTCGTGAGATAAACATTCATCAAACACCCAGAAGTCAGCCAGTGTCTAGGTTCTGAGTATGAGCAGGTCCTCGAGGGAGAGAGGGCAGCCCAGGCAGGATGTCAGGAAGCCCGTCTGGGAGGGAGGCTCATAAAGCCTCCAGTGGAGGCAGCATCTGAAGCCTGAAGCCAGGGGGATGAGGGAGGCATTCCAGTCTCTCATTTACGTAAGATTGACCTCCAGGAGAACTGGCCGCAGTCTCACGGTGACTGTCAGGAGAGGAAGAATGGTTTCCCTGCAAGTCCGGGGAACGGCACGGGGACTCAGGAAGAAGAGATTGTTCATCCCATGTGTGATACAGAGTAGAGAGTCCCTGCGAGGTCACACGTGGAGAGGGCCCTGCCGCCGGCAAGGTCAGGGTCCTTGTCTGATCACATGTGGAGATGCTCCTGCAGCCTCCAAGGTCATGGTCCTCATCTGGATGGTTGTACAACCTGTGTGAGGGTTAAATGAAACAAGGTCTGTAAAGCCACCTCACCTAGATCGTTGGGCAGGTTTCCAGTGTGGCACGGCTGAATCTTACCAGCTCTCCGAGGCCGCAGGCTGGGGCGCCCATCTCCTGCATCCTCGCCTCCACAGGACTGCCGTTGGCTCGGGCAGACGAGCCTCTGCGGTGAACTTGGACAAGCCCCCGGTGTCCCCAGGACGCGCAGTGGGCCTCCTGGGGCAGGGCGGTCTCCTAGTCTCAGGAGGGTGTGGCTGTCACACCCCTGTCCTGCCCCAGAAGTGGAGCAGAGGCTGGTCTCCAGGGTCCCTCTTGTCTCGTCTGTCACTCGGCCGCAGACTCGGGAGGAGGAGTCAAGACAGAGTCTGGCGGCCTCAGTCCCCACGGGGGACGGCGTCAGCGCTGCAGTCACCATGGTGACCGCCGTGTGACAGGGCAGGGAGTGTGTCCCCGCCTCACGTGCTCCGTCCACGGTCACCCCCTGAGCCCCCCTCCACACGTCGTGCAGACGAAAGACCAGGCGGGCCCCCTCAGGGCGGGGCCGCCCCTTCTCCCCTGGGCCTTTCCCGCCGCTTACATACAACGTGCCTGAGGGCGGAGCTTCGCCCGAGGCCCGGCCCATCTCTGCTGGGGCTGCAGCCCCCGGTTTGACACCCCCCCACCACCTGACGATCTGTGCTGGGTGCCCGTGACCCGCACACACGCATGCCAGGCCGGATCCCTCTTTGCAAAAACGGCCTTTCCACGCCCGTGCTGGTCAATCTCACTTGCTTCTCCACCTGCTCTCCAAAGTCATACACGGACAAGGCTCCCAAGGCCTCAGGGAGGCGTCTTGTCGGCCCCACCCCTCCCTTCACCTCACCCACCCTCCACCGGCTCTGGGAGCGAGGCCTGGGTGTGGGGTGTGAGGGGCTGGACGGACACCTCTGCGTGTCCTGCTCAGGCAGAGGCGTTTGGGAGGCTGTGCTGCACCAGGGCAGGAGCTGGTGGCAGAGCTGGAATGTGCCTCATGGGGACCTCGTCCTTTAAAGGCTCTCAGTGGCCCCGACTGGTCCCGAAGGAGCTGATGCAGCGGCCCTGGGCTCTGGTGCTGCCCGGAGCCTGCTCAGCATTGCCTTCCCGCTTCCAGCTGCCCGAGGCTCAGAGCCGGCCCCCCAGGGACCAGTTCCTGGTCAAGGTCAGTCCTCAGGGCTATGCCCCCTCCCGAGGGTCCACCAACCAACGGAATGTCCCTTCCAGCAAATGTGTGCTGCTCGGCGTCTGGACGGTTCTGGGGCACCCTTCCGTGGAGCCCTCCGTGGTGAGCACCCCGCAGCGGTGCTGGTGGACCAAGCCTGAAAGCTTAGCTCACAGCCCGTGAGGACTCCGTCTCTATAATGAGGGCTTTGCAATCAGAGCTCTTCCCGTGATTACTATAATTATCTCTGAGGGACTGTGTTGACATCAGTGAGGCCGAGCCCGCAGCCTTGCAGCAGTTAGCACGTGACTGAGGTGACCTGCCCTTGCCCATATTAGGAACCACCGCAGTGCGCGAAGGACAGGTGGAGGAGGGGCAAGGGCTGCGCAGGCCACATCTGCAAACTCACGCGCTCCGTGAGCAAGTCTTGGCCGCGGCCATCTACGGTGCACTGCGCGCCTTCTCCCAGCGCAGAGCAGGTACAGCGAGCGCACGCCACAGGGCTAGATAAGAGAATGGGCATCCAACATCCAGAAAGGAAAACCAGTTGCTGCAAGCATTATAAAATCTGACGGTTTACACATTTCAGTTCAGGCCAGTCACTCAGTCGTGTCCAACTCTTTGCGACCCCATGGACTGCAGCACGCCAGGCCTCCCTGTCCATCACCAACTCCTGGAGTTTGCTCAAACTCATGTCTATTGAGTTGGTGATGCCATCCAACCATCCCATCCTCTATCGTCCCCTTCTCCTCCTTCCTTAAATCTTTCCCAGCATCAGGGTCTTTTCCAATGAGTCAGTTCTTTGCATCAAGTGGCCAAAGTATTGGAGCTTCAGAAATAAGGATGATACAAATAAGTGAGAAATGGCCCTTCCCCAGCAGTCCTGTGGTTAAGACTCTGCTTCCGCTACAGAGGGCAAGGGTTCTAAGGTCAGGGCGCTAAGATCTCACATGCTGTGTGGTGAAGCCAAAAACAGTTAAAAATAAATGAGAAGTAATAAGAAAAAACGGGCTTCCCCCATGGCTCAGTGATAAAGAATCTGCCTGCAACGCAGGAGACTCGAATTCAATCCCTGGGTCGGGAAGATCCCCTGGAGAAGAAAATGGCAACCCACTCCAGTATTCTCACCGACAAAATCCCATGGACGGTGGGTCCATAGGAGCCTGGTGGTCCATAGTTCACAGAGTTGCAAAGACTCAGACTTGACTTAGAGACTAAATAACAACAATAAAAGCTGGTGACTTCGTACAGCGACGTTTGCGGTGGTTCAGGTCGGCCCTCCTCGCTGCTGCCTCTGCCAGGGAATGGCCTTGTACAGCGACGTTTGCGGTGGTTCAGGTCGGTCCCACTTGCTGCTGCCTCTGCCAGGGAATGGCTTCCGTGGCTTTGGCATCACAGACGCAGTAGGAGAAGGCGAGGGTGTTGAAGCTGCCCATCCACCAAGCCCTCTAGGAAAACTGGGACCAGGGGCGGGAAGACAGTCCTGCTGAGACAACACGGGTAAGCGGGCCGCAGGAGGCGGTAGGATGCAGCCCCATGGAGAAAAGCGTTTGTGGAATCAGGTGCTGTTTCATAAGTGGAGACCCAGGCGGGGCACGTTGTTGAGCCAAGATGCTCAACATCCCTAAACGCCTGCTCAACCTGTGCTGATGCTGAGCCAAGGGCAGACTGCAGGGCCAGGCTCTCCGTTCCTGCGCCAGGCCCCCTTCCCGGGTCAGGGAGGCTCTTCTGAGGGGAAGCCCTTCTCCATGTCCTGGGCATCCAGACCACAGGCCAGCCTGTGGGTCACGCTGGCAAGAGTGAAGCTCAGCCACGGCTGACAGCACTGGCTTCCACACACACACCCCCCGACAGCCCCACAGATGTGCGGCACCATCTCCAGGAAGGAATCCAAGATCGGATTCCGAGAACATTCCTGATGGCAAGGCTGTCTGGATAGCATGTCTCGTCAGGGTCAGTAGTGGATACCTGGGGATCCCCGGAGAGGCCTGGTCATCACGGGCGCCAGGGGCAAGGCCTCCCTCCACCCTCTTCACCATCACCATCACCCCTATGGTGTCCAGTGGACTCTGAAGGTCCTGTTTCCCTCCAAACTGGAAATAAGTTAATACAATTCTTTGTTCTTGGGAAACTAGCTCACAATCAATGTAGTTTTAAGATATTGTTATTGTACAATGGCTGCTATCATTTATGAATACAGTGGGGGCAAAATAAAAAATGCTGTGAAGACCCCATGGACTAAAGCGCTCCTGAAGGTCCCCGGGAGTTGGTGATGGACAGGGAAGCCTGGCGTGCTGCAGTCCATGGGGTAGCAAAGAGTCAGACACGACTGGGCGACTGAGCTAAACTGAACTGAAGTCTGTCCCGTCGCTAGAGATCAGCTCCTGCCTCTCAAGACCAGCGACTCCAACAGGCTGTTCTGGTGGCCTTGCCTGCTCCGCTCTTGACAGAGGCGGCAACCTTTTCTTTAAGGGTCAGATGGCAAATATACAAGGCTTTGCGGGTCAGACAGCCTCTGATGCGACTGCTCACCTGTGCCCCGTGGCATCAAGCAGTCAGTCAGCGTGGTGATGAAAGGTGCACTGCGTGCCAATAAAACTTTATTTATAAAAGGAGACTTGTGGGCTGGCTGTGGTCCCTGGACCACTGTTGCAGAACCCTGGGGTACTGTGCACGAGGTGTTTGATGTCACTGGTGGGGTTTCCTGGTGAGTTGACTCCCAGCCTGCATCATCAGCTTCAGCTCAGTTCAGTTGCTCAGTTGTGTCCCACTCTTTGCAACCCCTTAGAGTGCAGCACGCCAGGCTTCCCTGTCCATCATCAACTGCTGGAGTTCACTCAAACTCATGTCCATTGAGTCGGTGATGCCATCCAACCATCTCATCCTCTGTTGTCCCCTTCTCCTCCTGTCTTCAATCTTTCCCAGCATCAGGGTCTTTTCCAATGAGTTGGCTCTTTGCATCAGGTGGCCTAAGTACTGGAGTTTCAGCTACAGCATCAGTCCCTCCAGTGAATTTTCAGGACTGATCTCCTTTAGGATGGACTGGTTGGATCTCCTTGCAGTCCAGGGGACTCTCAAGAGTCTTCTCCAACACCACAATTCAAACGCATCAATTCTTCAGTGCTCAGATTTCTTTATAGTCCAAGTCTCACATCCATACATGACTCCTGGAAAAAACATAGCTCTGACTAGACAGATCTTTGTTGGCAAAATAATGTCTCTGCTTTCTAATATGCTGTCTAGGTTGGTCACAGCTTTTCTTCCAAGGAGCAAGGTCTTTCAATTTCATGGCTACAGTCACCATCTGCAGGGATTTTGGAGCCCCCCCAAAATAAAGTCTCTCACTGTTTCCATTGTTTCCCTTCTATTTGGCGTGAAGTGATGGAACCAGACGCCATGATCTTAGTTTCCTGAATGCTAACTTTTAAGTCAGCTTTTTCACTTTCCTCTTTCACTTTCATCAAGAGGCGCTTCAGTTCCTCTTCACTTTCTGCCATAAGGGTGGTGTCATCTCATAACTGAGGTTATTGATATTTCTCTTGATTCCAGCTTGTGCTTCATCCAGCCTGGCATTTCTCATGATGTACTCTGCATATGAGTTAAATAAGCAACGTGACAACGTACAGCCTTGACGTGCTCCTTTCCTTCAGACTTTATTCACGTGTTTCCTTCTTCGCCAGACTGACTCCTCCTGGCCCATGGGCCAGGCCCTGGGCTGGTGCTTCCTAAAGGTCGTTTAGTGGTCCTGGCTCTCAGCACGGCCGTGTGGAGCAGGCCTCGTGGTCTCTGCTCTACAGCCGAGGCTCCTCACGCTCCCTGGGGTCAGCTAAAAAGCAAAGACCGTGCTGAGCCAGCCCACACCTGCTCTGTCTGACCCCACGGCCGCGCTCACAGCTGCCATGGCTGAGCTCTGGGCAGTGAAAGGCCCTCCCAAGCCCAGGGAGACCACGGGCTGCAGGATGTGGGGTAGGTCTAGGGGCACACAGTGGACCCAACTTTGGGACATATTGAACTTGAAGCGTCAGGAAAACGTCTGGCACCGTTTCCGGAAGCTGGGAGGGTGTGTACTGAGGACTTCAGTGTAGCTAAGTGGTGGACCTTTCACTCCTGGGCATGAATTTTATTTTAATCAGAGTCATATACAGACGCTGTACTGAATGTCCCACACAGTGTAAAGGGAATAAAGGCAACCAGTTACCACAGACTCTTTATCTGACTCTCTCCAGCATGTTCCCCTAAAGAAGAAAAAGTGAGTTTTCACCAGGTGCACACAGTGCTTGCTCGGGGTCAGGCCAGCGCCGCAAGTGTTTAGAGCGGTCCCCCAACAAGGCAGCCACGCGGAGCCTCATGGGGACACAGGTTCCTCTCAGCGCACCAAGCACGGCGCAAGTCACAGAGCTGATTCAGTCGGAATGTGTTTAACTTTGGTTTCAACCAGCGATTGCTTTAAAGTAATGTGCATCCCGAGTTATCTTAATGATTCCTGTGTCCTTGGTATAAAAATGCATCGCGCGTTAGCCTAATCTTTTTATTGAAATTCATTAAGTTGGTTGTTTCTTTTCCTCAAAACGAACCACAGAAGGCACACAGAAAACTCCATCTTTGTCCCGTGTTGCTTCCTAAGGCGATCTGTTGGGAGCCTCGGCTCTGGCAAGAGTCTCTGAACAATTTACCTCCCAAACATCTATTCATTCTGCAAACACGCAGAAGTGCAACAGTGATTCGTAAGGAATCCTTGAGCGTGTATCACGCCTTCCTATTAGAAGATGTGAACGCTCTCCAAGGGACATGTTATCTAGTCCCCACTGATAGAGTCTTGCTTAAGAAAAAAATAGCATCCTGTCAGAGGGGAAAAAAATCCAAAAATGAAAACATATTGAACACAGGAAAGAAGGCAATTGCTCACATGCCCAGCAGAAATGAGGGGGAAAAAAGGGGGTATTGACAAAGTCTTACTCTCCCTCCAAAGGGGAGGAAAGCAGAAGCGGGAGGGACAGAGGCCATCCTCCAGGAGCAGCCTGGCGTGTACGTAGGCCTCTCTTCTCATGCCGCTACGCTGCAGCAGCCCCTCCTGGTGTGGAAACTAAGCCCTCCTCCCAGCCCCTCTGCAGCCCTGGTTTGCCGTCTCCCACAAGTGGGTCCCAAATGGACCGCTGAGCTCAAAGCTTCAGACCTGCCACGGGCCACAGTCACACGTTTCCTTCCCTCCACTGGCACCACACAGGAGCTTGTGCAAAGCGACACCGTCAAGTCACATTTTCCGAAGATTAACTGAGCCATTCCTGTCTCAGGTGTAGCATGTAACCATCAACCAATACAAGAGACGGCATCACAGAATATGGGAAAATAAGTAGGCAGTTTGCATGATTAAAAGGGTTACAGCTATGACCTCATGTGTTGTTTTCGGCGTCCCCCACTGAAGAATGTTATTCTTGTGCTGATTGCGCCGTGAGCCCACTCTGGATGGGTGAGTCTTCTCCAGTGACGACGGCTATGGACTCAGAACTTTGGATGGGAATAAGGTGCCTTTTGGACTCTCAAGTATGTCAGCAAACACCTTGGCTCCCTGCCCACCCTGGCCTGAGAATGAAAGTGAGAGCTGCTCACTGTGTCCAACTCTTTAACCACATGGACTATTTAGTCCACAGGATTCTCCAGGCCAGAATCCTGGACTGGGTGGCTGTTCCCTTCTCCAGGGGATCTTCCCAACCCAGGGGTCATACCCAGGGCTCCCGCATTGCAGGCGGATTCTTTACCAGCTGAGGCCTGAAGACCCCCAAAGTCTCCATCCAAGCTGGCCCTGTCTGGGTACCCAGCGGAAGGAGCCAGGGAAGGTGCTCCCCACGTTACCACCGTGACCAGTGGAAGACGACGCCCAAACTGGACCAACCATAGGAGGCGGCAGGAGTCGCGTGCGTGACCGAGCACAAGGACCTTCGGCGTCCGTGACGGCCGCTCGGGCCCCAGGCAGCCAGCCCCGGGTCAGTGCCGCTGCAGACGAGGTCCAGCCACTCCTGGACCAGCCCCGGGTGCCCCATCCACGCAGAGTGTATGCAGGGGCCGCTCACTCAGGAAGATGCCTGTGCTCCCAGCTCCCCTGCCCCCGCCCCGGAGAGTACTGCTTAATTCTTACTTGAGGTTGTAACCTTCTAATTCCACCCCCAGTGTGGCGTGTGGGTCCAGCACCTTGACATCCCTCGGGGCGGATTTCCTCCTGCCTTCAGAGAGCTGTGAGTCTTCCTGGAGGACCTTGCCTCCGGGGGCGTGTGCCCCACCGCAGCTCCTTTTGCTGGTGTTCTCGGTTGACGCCTTTTTTTTCTCTCGTGATTTCATCCGTATCGAGCTTACAATCTGCCCCGCTGCACCCATATGGAGGATATGAGGTAGTTCCAGCACGACCTGCACAGAGCCGTTTGTTCTCATGTTCAGAGTGTTTTAAAAGTCCATCAGTGACTCACAGGAGATACAGAATTGGAAAGCCTAACCTCTCCTAAAAGGAGTCTCACACCTAATTGAAAAGGATTGGCCAGAGGCGATGGCAGCACGTGAGTGTCTGCCCTTTCCAAGGAGCCAGGAAGCCAGTTCTGTACTCACAGCTGCTGTGTTTACAGCAACGGTCTGTGCCAACTTCACGTCCACCCCAGGAGCCACCCCTTTGCTGCCCTTTTACTGTACCCAGAAACCAGTGCGAGACCGGCTTTTGTTCCTCCAGGAGGAGGGGGCCCAGTGTCTGCAGGGCGGGTTGCCTGCAGGAGCAGGAGGGGAGAGAGTGGGCAGGAGGGGAGGGAGAGGGCAGGAGGGGACAGCCAGGGGGAGGGACAGGTGGGCCTGGGCTGGCACGCTGCTTGACCAGATGCGGAGGACATGCTCGTGCGCGCACACATGGGAGGCTGCAGTCATCAGAACTCAGGCTGCTCATCGTAATTGGTCCAGTTCACCCAACGTGGCGGCTCTCAGAGCGTCGGGTGATGCCCTTGTCGTCTCACTGGCCACTGGCCAAGCCATCACTCAGAGGCTGTCCCCCTGGGCCCCTCCGTGGACTCAGAGCTCGGGGCTAACCTCCTTATTTGGGGAGCAGGAGGCCGGCTGCCTGGGGGTGACAAGCCGCTGCCTCACTGTGTCTTGGGACCTGCTGCCTGACTTTGAGGACAGCAAGGATGAAGCCCTGCAGGGCGCCGGCACAGGCAGGGCTCAGCTCATTGTGGCTGTCGAGGGGTGATTAATTTTTTAATGTGGGTCCTTGTGGAGGACATTGTAAATATATTTGTCTCATGGCTGCTTTGTTGCTGTGGCGGGTGAGTCTTTTTTCACCCCAAACATCGAAATCCTCACATGTAAGCCACCCCATGCAGAGATTTCTTTGCGAATTAAAGGGAAATATGCAGACTTGTGAACGTGCAAAGGAATTTTCTAAACCTCCTCTTGGGGATGGTGTCCATAGCAACAGTAGGCTCTGCGGTGGAGGAATTCTCAATTAGCACTAAATACATGGAGGCTGGGACCAGGTTTCCATGTACAGAGCATCCATCTTTACAGGGATTTCAAGATATTTTGTACTTTATGACATTACATGATATTAAAATAATATACTTTCGCGCTGTTTGCATTTATTATGCGCAGGACTTCCGTGCCGGCATGTATTCAACAGGAGAGCTATCGTAGATGCTCTGGGTGGACGCGGTTAGATGCAGATAAGGACAAGGGCTCCTACTGAGATGAAAATCTGGGCTCCGTTTGACCTGGACAGTTGGCTTAACCTACGCAGGACCCGGTGCTTGAGGGTTCAATTAATTAGATCATATATATTCCAAGATGTATTGTCAAATGAAGAGCGAAACAGAGCGGTGCAGAGCAGACAGAGCACTGTCTCTGTGATAAATGGGAGCGGATGGGAGGCTTTTGTGTGTAGACAGGCGGAGAATGTCTGAGGCTCCCTCGGAATCCGAGGACAAGGTTTACAGGCACTGGGGGGCTAAGAATCCGGCAGACGCTGAGAGACGAGGAAGGAAAGATGTTTCACAGTAGATCCTGACTGCCGTCTGGTTTTAAACCATGTTAACAACTTGCCTATAAAAATTTAATTTAAAAAGAAAATACAGATTTGTTTCATCCATGGCCCGAACCAGTCTGTGAACGGTAATTCTCGTAACAGTGCTGTTCAGGCATTCACGGCTCACGGAATATGCACGTGGCTTTCTGCCGGGATCGTGCACAGGCGAGTCAGGGCTCCTGCAGGGGAGGTCTAGGAGACCGGGGCAAGCTCGAAAATAACTCAAACAAGTCCACGCGGCGGTGCTGTGTCTCCCGGCAGGGATTCAGTGAACTAGAATGGCAGTCGGGCGGGGGGATCAGAAAGGCTTCTTGTGTGCGTGATCTGGGGAAGGACGCAGAGGGTAAGGAGAGGGTGCTCGATTTGTCTGGAATCAGGACCCACACAGGCGCTTGGAACGAAGACGCTTCATCACAGAGCCTGCTTTCTGAAAAGGTCGTGACTGCTGACTCTCTCAGATGAAGTCATCCAGTAATAGCTGCCAGTTCACAATTCATAGAACAGATGCAGGATGAAGGATTTACGTGCATTATCCCCTTTAATCTTTAAACCCTATCAGTGGATGGGTAAATGGATGGATGGATGGGTGGATTTAACATTTGGGGAAATTCACTTTGCTTTAATGTTACAATTTCATTTTACCGATATTAAAAATAGTGCTTAGAGGGGTGAAGCAATGCACACGAGCTTCATGCCAAGCCCAGGGTGAAGGAGGATCAGGTCCTTGACACGAAGCTTTTCACATCTGAGCACTTGGAAACTAGGCTCTCACCCTGCCAGTGGGGGAGAGAGAATACCTCCCACATAAAAGTGATTTTATAAAGCATTTGTTGCGAACTGACGTTCTTTCAAGGCCTATCCAGAGACATGTAAATAGCATATAAAAGATCAATCAAACGTAATCAGGAATTATTTTAAGATTGCGGTTACTCTGTGTCCAGCTCTCTGGAGGGCAATGGACAATGCCGCCGGGCAGCCGGTTTGCAGGAGGGAAGGCCTTGCTCCGCCCAGTCCAATGACAGGCCGCCTGTGTGTGTGTGGTGGGGGGGTGGAACCTGGGGTCCAGGTGGGCCTGGACTTCTATGTTCATGTACTTACACTTCGTGTCTTTAGTATCAAAAGTGTGGCAGGATATTATCGAATTGTGCTAGCGTTTACGTTAGTCTTCGGTTCAACGTGGAGATAAAAGGTGATGTTTCATTTGTGCCTCCCTGCCAAGAGTTTTGAGCTGGGGCTTAGCAAAAAGAGTCATGAGCAGGGATTGGTTGAGCAGAAAGAATAAATATAAGTGCCAGGACAGACGTGCTGCCATAGAAGGTGACACACCCAGAGACAGTCGCTTCTGCGAAGAGAACCAAACCAAAGGTTCCAATCCAATCGGCTCCTCTCTGTGTGTGCTCTCACAGGTTTCCTAAAATTCATCTGAATTTTTATTTCCACCTCCCACGCCGCCGGGTCCTTCCTTTTTCTTGGAGATTTTTATCTGAGATCTCAGGGGCTCTTGTGTATGCGGGTAGGGGCTGAGGAGGCAGTGGAGGCCCCTCCAGCCCTTGACATCATCAGCAGGGTGGATGACGTCGCCAGCAGCATCACTAGGATTCCCTGAGCTGTGGTCAGCCGTGGACAAGGGTCCACCACCCTCCGCTCAGGCCGGCCTGCTCGAAGGGTCTGGGTTTGGGGTGATTTCTCCTGGACTGGTCTCTGCAGTGAATCCTTCCTGATCTACTGAAAGTTTTGGTTCAAAGCCTCGGGGAGATTTCCCCTGTCTTCTGCTGACCCCTCTCTTCCCAGAGATAAAAGCATGAAGCCTGGCCTCCCGGGTTTTGTGAGACCTGGGCTAGCTCAGGAACAAGGGGACTTGGAGCTTTGACCTCTCAGCAGACACTGCTGTTTCTTATTGATCCGAGGTCTTTCCCATTTCGTTCGGCTTCCGATTTCCTGTCTATGCTGATAGACAACTTGCCTACTCAGAGTTTCTGGAAGGAAGCAAGATGCAGTGAACTGAACACTGCTTAAAGGGCCTGGCCTTTCTAAGAGCCTGTGTTGGTTATAAAGCTCACGGCGTCCGCTGCAGGGCTGCACAAGTTGCCTTGCAGGGAGGTGTCCGTGACCTTGGCAGGCTGTCTCGCAGTCTCAGGCTAGTTGCAGACAAAGGCTGCGCACAAAGGCTACGCTAGTCTCACTCCTTGTGAGGATATTTTGGTCAGCATTTCAAGTGAAACAAAGTGGATTTTGACGAGTAAATGTGTGGGCTCTACCTCCTCACTACAGTAGCTCCTACGTAATGATGTAAGTGACGTAAAAACAACCTGCCTGGAGAAAGTGCTGGAGGGGCTCTCCTGGTGGCCCAGTGGTCAAGACTGCGTTTCCACTGTGGATGCACAGGTTCGATCCCTGGCCAGGGAACTTAAGATGTGGCCTGCTGCACAGTGCAGACAAAAAAAAAAAAAAAAAATTAGCAAAAAGAAACAAGCTGCTGGATATCCCTACAGCCTTTATTTCTTTGCACTAATTCTTCGAAGGAGATTCCATTTTGAGATCTGTTTGCCATGAACCTTCCACAGGCTTTGCATATTAGTAGCCAATGGTTCCCTATTTTATTTTAATCATCTCTACTTTTTTTTTTTCAAAAGTGAGAAGAAGCAAATGAGTCCAGAATTGAAGCATAAAATCCTCTGTCAGGACTGCAAGCAAAATGTTCAGTTTTATTTTGATGGAAGCAGACCCAGTTCCCTGTTGAAAGTCAAGTGTTAGTTGCCTTAGTGGTGTCCAGCTCTTTGTGATCCCATGGACTGTAGCCGTCCGGGATTCCTCCATCCATGGGATTTTATAAGCAAAAGTACTGGGGTGGGTTGCCATTCCCGTCTTCAGGGATTGTCCCAACCCAGTGATTGAACTCCAGTTCCCTGCATTCCAGGCAGTTTCTTTACCGTCTGAGCCATGAGGGAAACGGGGAAGGTGGTAAGAGTCAGAGAAAATGACCTGGGCGAGGGTCAGCTGTGTGGCGACAGTGATTTAAACTTTGGGAGTGGTCATCTCAGCCAGAGGGCCATGTCATGGGGGGAAAAGTGGATGAGGGTTGGAGGTTTCTGGCCTTTGGGAGAGTGAGGTGTGCTGTGCTGCAGAGCCCGTGACTTTGCCTCCAGACGAAGCTGCTTTCCATCCACTGCCCCAGGGGGGCTCACGCTGAAACTCATGGTCCTGCCAGGAGGCTCTGCTTTCTGGGATCCAGGATGTGCTCCAGTCTCTGCCCCATGCTGCTCAAGGCTGCTGGGGAGCAGGTGTCCAGTGGGTGGTCCGGCTCCTGGTGCCCTCCCTGCAGAGGTGACTGGTGCCGCATAAGCTCACCCAGGCATCGACGTGCAGGTGGAAGATGCCTCCAAACCCACCTTTCCTGCGACCCCTGCTTCTCTCACGACTGGCGTCTTGGTCCCAAGAAGCCAACTGTCAAGTCAAGTCTAGCTTGGTTCTTTGTTTTCCCAAAGGCCGCCCCAGGTTGTGCCCTGGAGGCTGCTGGGCCAGATGATTCTCTGCAGTGGGAGCCGCCCTGGGCTTCCTAGGACACTGGGCAGGAATCTCAGCCCCTCCCGGCAGACTCCGGAAACCCTCCACTTCCTCCGGGGCTGTAACACGCGAGACGTCTCCACATCACCGTCTTCCGCGGGAGGTGTGGTTGCCTGCTATTAGGAACAGGGCAGAACTCTAACGGTTCAAGATGACCCAATGAGTCGTCGACGTGAACCCCGCCTCGGTCATGTGACTCGGGTCTGGCTGAGGAGTTTCGTCTCCATGTCACATTCTTTTATGTTCAGACTCTTAAAAAAAGCACAAAATATTGGTGTGATTGGAAAGACAATAACTGTCTCCTGAAAGAAAGAGAAATCATTTCTAAAGGCCATGATAAAAGGAGTTAAGCAGGTGTCTCTGATATGTGGGCTTATTTATCAGAATAAATGTGATTATAAATAAAATGCTTATTATATGTCCAGTGAATGTGAGGGAGAAGTCGGGACTCTTGCATCCACTCTGCTGTGTCCCTGGAGGCAGAGGAGTCGCTCAAGTCTGCAGACGTGGACAGGCACTTACTTGCTGGCTGCCCGCCGCCTCCGGTCACTTCGAGGAAAGCCACTGTCAGCTGGGAGCTCCGCGTGCATAGCAATGTGTTCAGAGTCTCATTAGTCCTGCCAGTGGTCCTGATGACCTGAGAAGATACGTAAACTCTACATCTGTCCTCAGCAAGCCTGTCCTCACGCCGAGAAGGTGAAATATTGCCCTGAAGAGTGAGAGACAGGAGCTGAACGCGCTCAGGAGAGCTGGACACCTACTGGACCCCGGGGGCTCCGGGGCTGAAGAGCTGGACACCGGCTGGACACCGGGGGCACTGGGCTGCAGAGGCCTCTCGGGAGCCGCAGACATGGCATGTGTGGGGGGCGTTTGAATCCGTTTCTCAGCCCGTGCTGTCCAGGCGTGTGGGCCGCTATGGCAGCAGGACCCCCGTCCCGGCCTCTGGTCCAGGAGAACACGGAAGGCTGTCCTTCCCTTTGGGGTGTCACAGATGCTGGAGGTGGCTGGTCCCCCCGCCCTGAGGGAACCTTCCCCGAGGCAGCCTGACCCCTGCCTCGGGGCCTCCAGGGTGAATGCCCTGCCCAGCTCAGATCTGCCATCAACCTTGAAAGGCTGACCTTCCCCTGACATTGCAGACACAGCAGGAAAGTCGAGTTCCTCCCAGAGAGGAAGTGGCAGCAGAGGGCACGGGGAGAACCCAGGATGGGGCGGAAGCGGGAAGACACGGGAGCAATCAGGGCTCCCCAGGGAGCAGAACCTCAGTGCAGGCCGCACGCAGGCCCCTCTGCCCCCTCCCGCTGCACCCACCTCCTCCCTGCTCCGGTAACGGGATGTTCTCAGGCCCGGGCCAGGCGGACGTGCTGGGCTGGCCACCGCCCCAAGACACCCAGGCCACACCCGCTGTGAGGTCAGCGTCCTGAACACAGGGCTGCGAACCTCATGACCGAGTGTCTGTTACCACAGCATTGTCTGCTGCGGGTTTTTGTCTTGGTTTGTCTGGTGAACTTTATGGAGGACAAAATCTTATGAGGGTCCAGCTGCCAACAGGAACACCGTGGGCTCCTGGACTGATTTTCCGATGCATTTTTTCCTGCCTTCTAGAGAAATCGCAGTCACACATCACTTTACCTCGGGGGTGGGGGTAAAGGTGCCCCCGCCACAAAAACCAAGTCTCCCTCACAAAGGGCCTCTTCCCCCCCGGCCTTAAAAGAGGCTGCACACGGCCCCGCTCGGCCGCCGCGATAAGGAGCGTGTCCTCACTGCTCATTGCGTGCCCGCAGTCCTGCTCTGTGCTTTGAGGTTCTTTGTTCCTCCTTCACTCTTCATAAGTGTCCTGAAAGCTGGATATTTCTTTACACCTGCACGGAGAAACGAGATCGTCTGAGGTGCCATCAGAAAGCTCAGAGGCAGAGGTCCACCAAGGTGACTGGCCACAAGGCTGGCCCGTGGCCAGGGCAGTCGAGGAGGCTGAAGAGACCTGATTCTGCACGGCTGTGGTTTCCTCACGAGGGCCACCTGGCCCCGGGCCCGGGGACCTCAGCTTGCTGGAGCTCTGGGTGGGGAAGGGCTGCCCCCCCCGGGTGCCTGGAAGCCCGTCAGGAGCAGCCTGGGCTCCTCCAGCGTCCAGGGTGCGTTTAGAAGGTAGATGGCTCTCTCCCTAGTGACCTTCTCTCACAGTCCTCCTCCGGGTCTGTGGCCTGTTGCCAGGTAACGAAGTCCAGCAGCTCTTAGAGGCTTTGGGGAGCTGCCCCGACAGTCTCTGGCTCTGCATGTGGGGGAGCCAGGCTCAGCCGAGCTGGACCCCATCTCGGGCTTTCCCAGGGGGCGGGCAAGCTGTCAGCTGGGACCAAGTCTCCCGGAGTCTCCCCTGGGGCCGGAGCCACAGCCCAGAGGAGGCGCCAGTGAGGATCGGGCCTCGGGGGTGGGATGAAGCCTCCACTCACTGCCGGCGGTGGGCTCCAGACTGCTTGGCCCCGGAAGAGCTTGAAGACGACTGGAGTGGGACCAGCGCCGGAACCCTGGTGCCTGAGGCTCAGCCTGGAAGGGACGGCTTGCCCCCTTGGCTGAGTTCCGTGGATAAGTGAGCCCCTGGCTTGTCACACCCAGAGAAGGGCGTCCCTCCTCTCAGTGAGCGCTGGGTGGGAGCCGGCTGCCCTGAGGGCAGGGGCTGGGCCTTCCTCCTGCAGGTGGCCGTCACTTGGCCTCTTCGCTGAGCCACACACCGCCCCCCACCCGCCTCCAATGCACACAAGCTGCTGCTTCCTCGGCACCGAGGCTGGGCATCTCTTCTCTGATCCATCCCGTCCTCCTGCCGAGGGTCCCAGCCCTCCTCCTCCCTGGGGCTGATTCCGCGATATTTTAGGATTCTAGGTGCTGGAGAGGTGGCTGGCGGTTACTGGTAAGGGACGAACAGCACCCAGTTTGACACCGTCAGTTTAGCAGCTGCAGACAGCACTATGGTGGAGGCCTCTGCCTGCGGTGCCTGTGGCCCCCGCAGAGGGCAGGGACGACAGGGGTGTCTGCTCACTGCCCACCCCAACTGCCACGCACAGAGCACCCCTCTGCCAACCAGGCCACCTGGCAGGAGTCTAAAAGGCTAGCAGGCCTGTCAATCACCGGGTCTCAGCTCAGGCAGAGCCGGGCAGGGCTTGGCACTCAGAGCCTCCCAGCCCTGAAGGTGTCCTGAGAAAAGTGGCGGCAGGTGGGGAGGGGCGTTTCCTGTGAAGCGGCTGCCCCTGGACAGGGGGGCGTTGTGTGAACTAGGAGGGACCATCCACACCGCCCTCACAGCGTGGGCAGGTCTCCGGGGAGGCTCATGGGTCCTCCCAAGCCTCACCTTCAGGGGTCCCGAGACAGCCCAGCAGCAGACCACTAAGGCGTCCTGATGGGGGGTGGGGGGCCGGGGGGTGGGCAACAGGCTGCTTCCTCCTGGCAGTCCTGTGCTGCAGGCCCGGCCGGGGGCTGGTGAGGGGAACTGCTTGGGCACAGAACTGGAGCTGACGGCACCTCCTGATGCCGCTGGCTTTATTCCTAACCACAAGGGCACCCTCCTTGGCATGCAGGGACCTCTGGGAGAGCTCGCTCTGTGTTCTGGAAGGTTGGAAACCATCTGACTCCGGTGTGAACTTGGCCTACGCAAGCAGCCTTCTGATGAGGTCATGAAGCATTATTTCTGAGACTGTCCCCTCGCGAGCGTGACTGTTGGACATTAAGTTCCAATAAAACGCTTCTGTGTGATCGTGTCACTGTAAACGGTAGAATGCTATACACCGTATTGGGGGGAAGCTGTTCTTTCACTGTGATTAATTCTAAAATGATTAGTTCCTGAGTTATTGCTAAAAAGAAGCATTGTCGTCTAATGGCTGTGGGGTGTCAGAATTTCTGATGGGTGGTCTTCGCTCACAAGCAGTGCTGGCCACTGACGTGCTTGTCTGTGGAATCATTTGCTGATGTAAACAAGAAAATGGGTGAGTGTTCAAACAAGCGGCCAGCAGGAAGTCATGGGACCAGACGCGCTGACTTTACAGCAAGCACGGCAGGGCCCCTCTGGCTGACGAGCCGGACGCGGGGTTCAGCTCCACCCCCGTGGGAGGGCTTCTGTGCGGTCCTGTCTCGTTTGTGGGTCACCACCCGCCCCTGGCGGGTGCAGCACTGATTTTATCCCCACTGCGACCCTCCTCCTTCTCTCCGTGGCTAATTCTTGTTTGGGGGGCGCTTTTTCGGTAGTTTCCAGCATCTTTTTCTGCTGATGGTTGTGCAGCAGTTGTGATCTTGGTGTTCTCGGGACAGAGCACACGCCCTTTCTTTCTGCCGTCTTGTCTGGGACTGAGGTGTACGCTCTATTTATTGCTGAAATAGGTAATAAGCCAGCACCTACTGTGCAGCACAGGGAGCTTTTCCTAAAGGGGAAAAGCGTTTGGGAAAGAATACATCCGTGTGTGTGTGTAGCTGAATGTACCGTGCACCTGAATCTAACACAACTTTGTTCCAACTATACTCCAATATAAAATTAAAATAAAAACATTAAAAACACACATAAGAGCCACTCGGCGCAAAGGCTGAGCCCCACGCTGAGCCAGTCGGTGTTGACAACCATGCCACCCGGGAGGCAGTTCTGCAGGACACCTGGGATCAGCCCCGAGCCGCCTGAGGGGCGGCTGGCCCGGTGGGAGTGGGAGTCAGGAACGCTGCCCACGCCAGGAGCATGTTTATGGGCACTGACGACCTTTGGAAACTGAAATGAAACTGCCGCTGACTAGAGAAAGAGCTCCCTGTATCCCTGGCTCACTCTTCCCTGGAAACGCGTATTCTTGATGCCTTTATCAAGATTATTCCAGATGCCCTAAAAGCCCCCATTAAGAGCATGTAGCTCGGGGCTCTAGCGGGCCCACAGAGCTGTGCAGCTCTCACCGTGACCCAGGCAAGACTTCAGCTCCCTAGCAGCAGCGCCCCCCTCAGCCCACACCCCTGCCCCCTACCCCAGCCCGTGGTAACCGGGAGTCTACTTGCCATTTCGAAGGATTTACCTCTTTTCTACTTCTTCCATTTCACATAATTGAAACCAAACAATACGAGGTGGTTTTGTGATGTGTTTTTTTCGTTTAGCATCATTTCCAAGGCTCATCCCTGGTCTAACACCAATCGGAACTTCATCCCTTTCTACGAATAAGCAGTATTTCTTTGGCTGCATGTATCACAGTTCATTAGTTGATGGAAATTGGAGTTTTTCCTGTATTTAGGCTATTAGTAATCCTGTTTCAGTGAACACATACGTACACGTTTTTGTGCAGGTATGTTTTCATTTCTCTTGGATAGAAGTGAAATGGCTATTGTGTTAATTCTACGTTCAATATTTTTAGAAACTGCCAAGGTATGACCAAAGTAGCTGAAATATTTTACATTTCCACGCTAATCTCTTCACATCCTTCCTACCAGCTGTTATTTTCCTTTTTCTTTTTTTTTAAAATATGTGTAATAGGCATCCTATTGTATCTAATAGATATTGACCATAAGTGTTATGGTTTATTTCTAGATTATCAGTTTTCTTCTGTTGATCGACAGGTCTGATCTTAAACCAGCATCACACTGTTACAGTTACTTCCTTTTTGTATAATTTTGTCTGTTTGCTTGTTTAATGATTCATGTATTGACTGATGTATTTTTGACTGTTCCGGGTCTTTATGGCGGCGCGGGCTTTGTCTCCAGATGTTGTGAGCAGGGGCTCTCTCTTCACTGTGGTTCATGGGCTCAGCAGTGCGGCTGCCGGGCTCTGGAGCACAGGCTCAGCAGCTGTGGTGTGTGGTCTTTCTTGCTCTGCGGCAGGTGGGATCTTTCCAAACCAGGGATCAAACCTGGGTCCCCTGCACTGGCAGGCGGATTCTGTACCACTGAGCCACCAGGGAAGCTCTCAGTTGCTTCTTTATTTATTTTTTCTTTTTTGTAGTAGTAATAGTAGTAGCTTTTGAAGTTAGGGAATTTGATTCCTCCAACTCTGTTCTTCCTTTTCAACTTGTTTTGCTTATTTTGGATTCTTAGCATCTCCATATGAATTTTAAAATCAACTTAGTTTCATTTTAAAAACAGCTGGGCTTTTGTTAGAGTCTGTTCTGAATCTGTAGACCAATTTTGGGAGTATTGCCAAATTGGACGTGGGGCATGGGGCGGCTTTCCATCTAAGTTCTTACAACAGTATCTTGTGATTTTTAGTGTGTGTCTCTTGCCCTCTTTTGTTAAATTCTGTGCATTTTTTACACCTTGCATTATGTGGCCTCCTGCACAAGACTGGAATTTATCAGACTGACTTTTCATCTCAATCACTGAGCGTGTCTTCTCCTTCTAAACAGCCTTTTCTGTTCTTCTGGATGCCACCTCAGCTGTCTCAGCACTGGCTCCTCAGGGGCACGCCTGCATTTCTGCCTGTGTTTAACACATTCCTTTTAACTGGACCAGTAACTTATTTCTCCTTTATTTCTAACCATGCTCCACCCACCCTATGGGTTTCTCCAGGCCTTGACTGAAACTCTCATTCCCAGGAGGGCATCTTTGTTTCTGGACTTGTCTGCAGCGTAGACTTGACCTCTCACTGTATTTAATGAAGGTGTGAGCATACCCTATGTGTGTTTCGATAAACTCAGACTCGCAGTGGCCATGAGTCTCAGGCCAGCTAATAGGAAAACTCAGTGGAGTGTTTGTTATTTCTATTGACTGAGGCTGAATAGCACAATTCAAGGGAAAGAATATAACTTTTGTGTGAAGCTAAAAATAAAACAGTTGGCATGTTTTAAAAAACAAAATTGCTTAAGAGCAAGCATTGTTAACTCACCCAGGTTACAGAAGTAGGAGAGATTTCTATCATGATTTATAGTTTTCCGATCACCCACAAGATAAGTGAAATGGTTATAAAATTGGTTTATTCTATTTCTATTGCTCTGGAGTTTTTTAAATAGTATAGTTTCATCAACATTCACTGAGTAATTTCTTCTCATTAAGCCTGGGCCTTGCTTGGAACGTGTGAAGCTGCCATGGTGTCCAGACTTTAAGACCCTCGTTGGCGAGACGAGGGATCCGGTGGAGGTTGTGGGGAGGAGGTCAGAGGTCAGGGGGTCAGAGCTGCAGGAGAGAGGGGCAGCCCTGCCTCGGCCCATGGGGACCGGGAAGGTGTGAAGGGAGGCTTTTTCTGGAAACAGGGTGACCCCTCCTCTCAGGCTGGAGGACAAGTTAGGAAGAAGGATGCATAACCACGTGGCCATGTGCGGGTGAGAATCGCTAGGACGTGTGGCCTGGGTCACGGAGGCTGGAGGGAGAGGCTGAGAAGGGGCTCCTGGGCCTGCGGAGGGACTGGGGTGGCCGGGGAGCAGGGCTGGTTGGTGTTTGTGGTCAGGGGAGCCAGAGAGGGCATTTAAAGGTGGGGGAAGTGGGTGGTCACTGAGACACTTTGTGGAGGCGTGCGTGGGGCGGGGGACACACAAGGGCAGTGAGCAGCGTGGGGGTCTCTGCCCCCCCCATTGAAGGGGGCGGGCCCTGGACTCAGGCAGGAGCAAGGGGACTGAAGACGAGGGGTGGCCTGGGAGGTCTCAGTTACAGCAAGAGCCAGAAGGAGCAGAGAGCCCGTCTCTGATGCCCCTGGTGGGGTGAGGGGAGTCCTCTGCTGGAGAAGGACCCTTGGGGACCCAGCAGGGAGACCCAGCAGGGTCCTGATTAGCTTGGCTGGCGCGTGACGAGTCTGGGGACCCGGGAGACACCCCCCAGGTGGGTAATTTCAGATTTGTGGACCCACAAGCTTGAAATCCACTCAGGTGCTCAGGGCACACTTGAGAACTGTCAGCGCAGAGACGGCACAAGACTCTGAGAGCAGGTGCTGCCCAGGGAGGGTGAGAAGGCCAGCCAAGGCGGCTGCCCGAAAGAGGAGCCTTCACGGTGAAGGCCGGAGAGAGGGACCGCCCAGGGCTGTCCCGGGAGCCGCCACGCGTGGATTTCACAGGATGTGCCCCTGGGGAGACTGTGAGAATCTTCCAGGGGAGCTGACGCGAAGTGTGCTGAGGAGGGCAGCATCTGATGATGGGGCGGGAAGCCCCGATGCTGAAGTCTGTGCTTGCGACTCTGTACTAATGCATGTCTCCGCCTGGAAGTCCCAGACTTACACCAGGCCAAACCAAACAGAGGTCACCTTCCTCCTGCTCCCTGTGACTGTCCCCCCTCCCCTCCCGACCCCCGAGCCCACGCCTCCGAGCGAGCCTGCCTTCCTCCAGAGTCATGTCCCTCATCAGTTCCTCACGTTTCAGCCAGAGCGAACTTCAGACGATGCAAATTCTCTGATCTAGGATCCGTACTTAAAAATCTTTCATGGTCCGCCTGATTTGCATTAGAACAAAGTTCCATCACCTTCTCCACCCTCTTTTTCAGCTTATCCCAGCTTACCTGGTAGGTGTTAATATGGGAAGTCTCCCCCCTCCAGAACTGAGAAATGTGTCCTTCCAGGGTAAGCCTGCAGCAGCCTGCGGTCCCTAGGTCACAGCAGAGGTGATGTGTTGGTAACGCCCCTTTCGCTTGTCAGTATCCCCCAGTGGACAGAGAACTCGCCGAGGACAGGCCTGCCTGTAACTCAGCACACAGCACTGGGTAGATACTTGATTGAAGTAGTGAGTCAGTGATGATTAAACATTATCCTACCCTCATTATGAGTGGAGACCTCACAGCACTTTTACTAACCGCTGGCTCCTATGACTATATACATTTTAAAGAAATAGAACTATACTTCTTTTGAAACCTTTCAGAAATTCAAATTGGCTTTCCTCCAATTAGCCAGGATTTGTGAGGTTTTACTACATATTAACATTTTTATGTCCACGGCGTAAATCGGAAGGCCACCAGAAGATCGGATTTATCTGTCCGTTTCACTCTGAAGCACCACCCTTCCCTCCTTCCAAACTTGAGCCCATGTCTGCTTTTCCCACTGGCATCACTATTAACATCACTCCTAGCCTCAATCCTTCCTACATTGTGTTAGGACCGTTTCATACTCCTAAAGTGGTTTTCCCACTTTTGTCCCAGGTTGATCTTCAAAATAATTCATTGGGAATGCAGAGAAAGTCTAATTACAGACATTTACCGCATGTACATATTTAGATAGGGGTTAAATGACTTTTTCAAGGACAGTCAAATAAATAATCATGCCTATGAAATCAACATGTCCAGTGCTCAATCCATTCATGCCGCTCTTGTCTTTTCCTTAAAATCCACGTTAATATTAGCGATTATTATTGATTTCTGGCTTCCGAGCTAGGGAACTATTGTAACTGCCGCTTGTCTATCCGAATAGCTGAGATTTGAGAGAGGACTCAGGTTTGTTCATTCTGGCACGGTTGATACAGTGGACGTGAAGGTGTGTTCAGCACAAGCACGGTTCACAGTTCTCTCTTACTCTCCAGCGCAAAGTGAGCTGAACCTGCCTCAGATCCCACGAAGCACAGACTGGCTCCGCGCCTGGCCCCGTTCCCCAGGACCGCGTCCGCGCCCTCTCGCGCTGGGGGCAGCCCGCCCCGACGGGCTCCGAGCGTGCGGAGGGGCCGGTCGGGGCGTGTGCGATCCTGGCGCGCCCTCCCAGCGCAGTCCCTCTGCCAGCGGGCAGGGCCAGCAAACCGCGCGAAGGTGGATGGAGAAGAGGGCGGGGGCGGACGGACGGACAGGCGGACAAGCTGCAGAGGACGTGAGGAGCCGGACGGTGCCTTGCAGGGGAAGGAGCAGAGAGAGGGAGCCCCAGGCTTACTCGGATGGCGCTCCCTGCTTCCCCTGAGAGACGGTGGGAGGAGCAGCAGGCAAGGGCAAGGCGGGTTTCCACTCAGAGGGGCGTCCTCCTCCCTGGCCGCGGACGGGGTGAGACCCACCAGCGACTGTCTCTCTCCTATTCTCCGCGTGTCCCTCGCCCCGCGCGCCTGCCTCTTGGTCTCTCTGCCACTGTCTCTCTCGTATTCTCTCTCCTATTCTCCGTGTGTCCATCGCCCCGCGTGCCTGCCTCTTGGTCTCTCTGCGACTGTCTCTCTCCTATTCTCCGCGTGTCCGTCGCCCCGCGCGCCTGTCTCTTGGTCTCTCTGTCTCCATCTTCCTTTCTGTCTTACACACTCATCAAAAAAGGCAAAAAGGACACAGGTATTTATCTCTAAAACGGTAAAGAATTGTAGGATTGTAGTGTTGGACCACAGAAGGCCAACCATAATCTCTTAAGATGTGAAGTAGGCCAGTTTGGCAGTTTGGGTGGAAAGGAAACTTGGCTTCATTCCAGATGCTGGCAACTGGTGGGGAGGGTGGCGGACACCCGTCCAAAGGCCGATCCCGCACCCTGGGCCCTTGGAGCTCAGGGAATGGGAGCCTTTACAGACAGAGTCCGGGGAGGTTACATGCGGAAAGAGCGTTGCCATCTCCAGCAGTCATCTCCAAAGCTGGCCATCGGTGGCGGGACTAGCGCCACCTTTGTTGTCTGCGGTACGGGCAATGTTCAGCTCCGGCTGCACTTGTTCCCGTTTCTTTTGCTGTCAGTTCTCAGAACGGTGGTGGTTCAAGTCCTGGGTGCAGTCTGTCCATCCAGTACTGCACTTCTCTCCCAGGGGTTTCCGTGTCCGTAAGAGCTCACAGGATTGGCTCAGAATGTTATCCACAGCCCTTGAGAAAGAACCAAGAGTCCTTGACTATGCGTAATGACTGCTGCTGCTAAGTCACTTCAGTCGTGTCCGACTCTGTGCGACCCCATGGACAGCAGCCCACCAGGCTCCCCCGTCCCTGGGATTCTCCAGGCGGGAGTTCTGGAGTGGGCTGCCATCGCCTGCTCCGTGCATGACTACAGTATCATTATCTGGTCTACTTTGCTTTCCTGTTTCCACATTTCTCCTTTCTCTGATTAAGCTTATTCTTTGACTAAAGTTTCCCACAGGCAGAAGGCAGATAGATGACGTGGGGTTGGGGGCAGGGACCATGTTCACTGTTACGGAATACGGAGGCCAGAGAGCTGACGTGGAATCACCGCCTGAACTCGTCCGAGAGTTAGACGCGTCCGCTGGCTGAGCCAGTTGCCTCGAAGGACGCAGTTCTTGGCCAGTGTTCCACAGCTGTCTCCTCCCCGCTCTCTCATCCCACCATCTACGCTCCATGAAGATGGTGCTTCCACAAATCCAGGGGCCTCTTTCTGGGAGGAAAGGGCCCGGCCGCCCAGACACAGAACCGCCCGTTCTCCCGTGTCAGGAAGCGGGGAGCCCGCAGCGTCTCCAAGCCCCTGTGCTCCGCGCGGGAGTGTCTACTTGACAGACCGCTTGCCAAACCCAGAGACAATCTCGTCCACTCCGAATCGCTGTTCTCTCAAGTCCTTGACTTGCTGGTGTCCCAGTTTGACCTCAAATTTTGAAGATGAGACTCTAATCTTTGTCTGGAGATTATTTTTGTGGTCTTGTGGCACAACAGGAAAATGCTATTATCTTTCAGACATTCACTTTACGGTGAACTGTTCAGAAATATGGTTTCGTGTGGAGCTTCCCCGGGGTTGGGAAGACCCCCTGGAGAGGGAAGTGGCAGCTCACTCCAGCACTCTTGGTGGGAAATCCTGTGGGCAGAGGGGCCTGGCGGGCTGCAGTCCACGGGGTCTCAATAGTCAGACACGACTCGCCGACCGGACCACCAGCGCCCTGTTCACGTGTCGAGCAAGTAGTGCGTTCCGTTTATGTTTGTTGAGGACACAGAGCTCACGCTCCAGAATTTCAGGGGGTGTGCAAGTACCCAGGAATGCTGTTCGCTCCCTTCCTGGACTCATCCCAGGAAGCAGGCAGTGGACTGCTGGGCAGCGGCGGGAGGGCGGCCAGGCAGTGCCGGCCCCCATGGCTGCTCTGCCTGCTCGGGACTCCGCTCAGTCTGGGTCTGTGCTCGTCCGTGCAGGGAGGGCACTTTTGTACCGAGCTTTCGAGCGTTCTAGCCGCAGGACTCTCCTTCTGTTGACAACGCAGGACGCTCTTGCTATCAGGCTGGAGTGGGCTCCATTAGGCATGCTCATGGGGTTCCCCACTTACCCCTCCACACCAGAGGGACATCAGAGCTCACAGGTGAGGCCACTGGACCCAGTGCCTTCTCAGGTCCTTCCAAGTGCAAGCATTCTCTGACGCTAATCTTGATAGGAAATGAAGCCTCTAAGAAGACACTGGCCATCATCTCCCCAACACTTGGCATCATCAGACTTTTCAAGACTCTCTGTCAAGAGCTGGGAGAATAGGATCTCATCTTTGCATATCTTTGATAAATAATTGTTAACGATCTCTCTATACATGGATGTGTTTCCTCTTTGTCAAAATGCTTGTTAATGCTTTCTGCCCAATCTCTCACTGTACGGAGTATGCTTTTCTGATTTATTTTTGGGTCTTTGTATATTCTCTATGCGAATCAAGCGTATGTCCTCCCTGAGTTTGTGACTTGGCTTTCCGCTTTCTTTCAGGTGTCTTTTGTAAGAAGGTTTTAGTTTAATATTGTCAAGTTCAGCCATCTTTTCTCTTATTGCCAGTGCTTTTGTTGTCTTACTTTTTTTCCTTACTTTTCCAAGATCTAAGAGTATATTAATCTATGTTTTTAAGATGAGTTTTGAGGTTTTGTCTTTAATATTTAACTCCTCAACCCACTTTGAGCTTCCTTTGTAGAAGATATAAGAATCCAACTGTATTTCTTGCCATCAGATGATCTTTTTTTATCCCTTTTGTTGGAGAGTCTCTTTTTTTCTCTTCTGACAAGGCTTCTCCACCCAGAAGTCCTCCCATGTAACAGGTGCTGACCTGTTTACAGACTCAACCCTGCTTCATAGGTTGGTTTGCCACCCCGCAGCGTTATCCCCTGGGCTTGATTGCTGCAGCTTCAGAACCGATGTCTGGTTAGCAACCTGGCCCTCTCTGACAGGCTTCCTCACAAGACATCCCTGACCCGTGGCTGTTCCATATAAAAACAGCAAGCTTCTTGCACCACCCGCGTGGTATTTTGGTTGAGAGTGCGCGTAGGCCTCCAGCTGGCCTCATCACGGGGTGGCTTGTCCCTCCGCTGACTCGGGTCTCCTTGACGTGTCTCGGTGAAGCGTTCTCGCCTTCCCTGCAGAGGGGCTGCACGTCTTTTGTTAAACGTGTGGGCTGCTTTGTCTCCTCTCATACGGATCTGAAGGCTGTCCTGAAGGATGTTCCTGCGAACGACACAGTCTGTGCAGCCACCTCGCCACGCCCTGGTTCCGTGTCTCTCGGTCCTTCTGAGGACGAGGCAGGGAAAGCGGGAGCAGGCTCCGGCGGCTCCTTCTCCCCGTGTCCTCCCACACCGAGGGCCGCTCTCGCCGCAGACGAGACCACCCCACGCAGGCCCCTTCTGAACGCCCCCGCCCAGCTGTCGTCATTTCTGGGTGCCGGCCCTGGAGTCCTCCTGGAACTGGTCTTGCTTTAGACTCAGTGGCCTTCCCAGTTCAACCTCCTGATATGTTTGGGTCCACCTGGACATATTTAATCACCCCATGGGTATGACATCAATGATCTCTTCAGCATCCCCATTGTGCTTTTTATAATAGTAATAGTCTTATTATTAAAAAAGGGAAAAGCACTTGTGTGCTTTAACTTAAAAAGTTAAAGCTGAGTTTGCACACAGTTGCTCCCAACTACGAATCTTTGAGCAGAAATTGGCAACAACTGTAGCTATGATTATGCAATAAATACACATGTGGAAGGTTTGCCCGAAAATGAAATAAACCTCAATTGGAGTTGATGGAGGGAACATTACTACTACAGGACAAGTACATCCATGGGACTTGAGCTTTAAAATGTGAACTAAATGGAACTTGGTGGGGGCGTGGCTGAGACCAGTTTGCAAATCACCAAAACGGGCAAAAAGCCAGCAGCACGCTCCATCTGTGACTGTGAAGGGTCCGGGCGAGGCTGTGGGGGAGGGTCTGCCCCGGCGGCCAGTGGCGCCCCTTCGCCGTTCTCGCCCTCACAGTCCCTTCACCCTCCGAGGACGCGCAGACCCGCCACACACAGGGGCCCCTGCTTCTCCCGAGGGACGAGCTCTGTGTGCAGGGGCATCAAAGCCCCTCGGAGGAAGCAGAGGCACTCGGAGAGGTCTGGGTGGAGGATTGAGGGGTAAATCCCAGCTCAGTCCCGACTGGACCGCCCCACAGAGCTCCTCCCAGCCAGCTCCCCAGAGAGCCCTCAGTTTCCCTCCTAAACTGGAAACACATCGGTCTTTGCCCGAAGCCCTCTGTTCACCATGGAGGAGACTGAGCCCTGGGCGGTGAGCGTGAGTCACCTGAGAATCAGACCCTGTTTCCCAGGACCCCTGCTGAAATTAAACCTGTTCTCTTCCGCACACGCCTCCGGTCACATTTTGGGGAAAAGTCACTAAAGTTGTTGCCCAAGCCTGTGCCGTTCCTCTGTCCCGGCTTCCTGTTCAGAATCCATGTGCTTGAGTCCTCAGTCCCTCCGGAGGCAGACGCCCTGCTGTGATCACGCCGTGGGCTCCCACTAACCATCACCAGAGCCCCAGGAGGCCAGGAAACTGGGCCTTGAGGGGCACGGTGGCCTGCCGGAGTCACAGTGCGTCCGGGGTCCCGATGTGTCCAGAGTCACCGGGTGTCTGGGGCCCCGGTGTGTCCAAGGCCGCAGTGTGTCCGGGGTCACAGTGTCTGGGGTCCCGGTTTGTCTGGGTCACGGTGCCAGCAGCATGCCACCCTTCGCATCCTGACTCCAACCCCAACCTTTCCACGAGCTGTCCCTCCTCGGGCTCCCCGAGACGCAGACCTGGGAGGGCTCCGTCGCTTCCCGCGGGATGCACAGCTCCATCCGTGCTCCTGGGCGGGGGGGGGTGCTCCAGAGGGCGACCAGACACAAGGGCAGCAAGCAAACCAGAAAGTCAGTCAGCACGGCCGAGGCTGCAAGTCCTCGGGGAAGCGTGTGCTTTCCCTGAACCCCGACGCTGAGGACCAGGGGGGACCTGGCATTACTTCTGAACCCCCTCTAAAGTGGGGCAGTCAGGGCAGTGGCGGGGAGGACACAGCCAGGATCCTCAGGAGGAGGAGGGCAATGGAGGGACATGTTCCAGCATCCTAGGGAGAGCTGCTCCACCTAGATTCTTCACTCAGATAATTATTGTGGAAATAGGGGAAAAATAAAAGACCTCCCAGTGTCTTTCTTGGGGATGCAATGGAGGGAACGCAGAATTGCGTCTCTGAGTCTAGGCTGAGGAACCCGACGAGCGACCACACCGCAGCAGCTGAAGACAGAGCGTGATGGCTGGATGAGAGCCTGGGGGTCCGAGGGAGGTGAAGACAGAGCGTTCTGGGCGCTGCCACGTGAGACCCCAGAGAAGAGTGGGGGACACGGGAGCCTGGGGGTCCGAGGGAGGCCACGGGGCTCGCATTGCACATACCAGCTGTTGGCTCTGTGGGGCCTGGTTTCTGCCCGTGTTCTAGAGACAAATGTAAGTGGGCCACAGTCCCATGAGGGAGGAAGCCTCCTGTCATTCCCGAAGGGGAGGCTTGTGGAGAGAAAGGCCTCAACACCCAAAGGCAGAACTGATGTGGAAAGCTGGCAGACGTGGGCCTGGAAGGTGTGGAGAGCGGACATTAGGAGGGCAGGGAGAGGGGACTGGAGAAAGCTGGTGCGCCGTGGAGAAGAGATGCAGCCGAGAGGAGGCCGCTGTGGACCAGTCATCTGGGCAACAGACAGGTGAGGCAGAATGAGAAATTTACTCATTGGTCTCAAAAGCAGAGACGTTACTTTGTCAACAAAGGTCCATCTAGTCAAGGCTATGGTTTTTCCAGCGGTCATGTATGGATGTGAGGGTTGGACTGTGAAGAAAGCTGAGCACGAAGATTTGTTGCTTTTGAACTGTGGTGTTGGAGAAGACTCTTGAGAGTCCCTTGGACTGCAAGGAGATCCAACCAGTCCATTCTGAAGGAGAGCAGTTCTGGGTGTTCATTGGAGGGACTGATGCTGAAGCTGAAACTCCAATCCTTTGTCCACCTGATGTGAAGAACTGACTCTTTGGAAAAGACCCTGATGCTGGGAAAGATTGAAGGTGGGAGGAGAAGGGGACGACAGAGGATGAGATGGCTGGACGGCATCACCGACTCAATGGACATGAGTCTGAGTAAACTCCAGGAGTTGGTGATGGACAGGGAGGCCTGGCGTGCTGCAGTCCATGGGGTTGCAAAGAGTCGGACAGGACTGAGCAACTGAACTGAACTGAACAGGCATAAACGCTTGTACTCAGTACACGAATCTAGTTAGAGTCAACTCAAAATAAAGACGGGGTTCTAGATGACTATTTTTTAGCAGGAAAGGATTAAAAAAAAAAAAAACTTTCTGTGTTGTCCCTGTGCTCCTCTCAGAATGTAGCTTTCCTATAAAGAGATGAACAGACGTTAGACTTTGCATGTTCAGTAAAAGATGGCAGATTCAAGAACGCTGGCTTCTGCTCTCGCCTCAAGTCCCACTAAAATGACAGAAGAGTCGTGTGCTTTAGAAAAAAAGGCACGGAACAGAGGGGAGCTGATGGTGACCCGTCTGAGGCTAGAGGGCAGGGACAGGTGATTAGGGAGGTGCAGGGAGGCGGGTGGGCTCAGACCCTCCCCAGGACGCTCACACCTCCAGGACTGCACTGTTTACCGGTGAGTTGGTTGAAAGGTTAAAAGCCATGTAGACCCCAGAGATCTTTTCCTTCCAGCAGAGAACTCCAGGTTTACTCTCTGGTGGAACAGAGCAGAGGGCTCTTGGGGGGCTGAGGCTGGACACTGTGCAGAAAGCTGGACCCAGAGGAAGGGCAGAGGCTGAGTATTCAGCCCCTCGAGATCCCCCTAATCTTCTCCCGAGCAGGTTCCTCGGGTGAGAGGTGCTGATTTATCAACGGACTGGTTCAAAACACCCTTCTGTAGCTCTCACTGTGTAGCAGACACAATCCAGTAACGTGCCACTTTTTGAAAGTTTTGTAAACTCTTTATAAGCTCTTCTGTGGTGACCCCTTTACAAATGATGAAACTGATGCAGAGAAACAATCCCGTAACTCACCAAGGACGCACAGGCACGCCGTGGAAGGCTGGACTCGAAGCCCACGCTGCCTGGGCACAGAGTCCAGTTCTCACTCACCACACGCGGACCACACACCTGATGCAGAAGCCCAGACCCAGGTGCGCCCCCATGTGAGCGTGAGCAGGGCATCCACCCAGGAGACACGCCCGCGCTGCCCAGGTAGACGCCAGCAAGCGCCAAGGATCCTCAGATGCCTGAGAACATCCTCTGATAGGAAGGAAACCACAGCAAGCCAACAGACGGAATGGAAGAGCGACAAAAGCGAACTGGAGGAAAGACGACTCTCGAGAGTCCCTTGGGCTGCAAGGAGGTCCAACCAGGCCGTCCTAAAGGAGATCAGTCCTGAATGCTCACTGAGGCTGAAGCTGAAGCTCCAGTCCTTTGGCCACCTGATGTGAAGAACTGACTCTTTGGAAAGGACCCTGAGGCTGAGAAAGATTGAAGGTGGGAGGAGAAGGGGACGGCAGTGGATGAGATGGTTGGATAGCATCACCGACTCAGTGGACATGAGATTGAGCAAGCTCCAGGAGTTGGTGATGGACAGGGAGGCCTGGCATGCTGCAGTCCACGGCACATTCACAGGGGCAGAGTCCTCGGACTGCTCGGCACAGTTTCTCTGATGGTCTTTTTAAAAGGTCGGAAGAAAAAATTAGAGCGAGTGAAAAATATATCACAGTCGCTTTTTCACCACTTTATACGCATAATGAGACTAAAGGTGACCTTTTATGATTTGTTACAGATGGAGAAGTGCTTCCAGATTCCAGGCTGGAATGTCCTCTCTTACCTCATCCCCAGGAAACACATTTTAAAAATAACAAAAGGAAGGAGGGAGGAAGGGAAGGAAGAAACAGGGAAATTTGGTTTTCTCCCATCCAAAATGCAAACATTTCAAAGACAGGGTCATGTATGTCTATCTTTCGCGACAAGATGAGTGACTAAATTTCAGTCTATCTCTTAATATATAGTCAGTCCAAAAACGAAGTTATCGATCATCCTTGAATTGGGGACAAAGAATGCTCTTTACTCACTACGTGACTCATGTAAAAACTAAGCAATACCTCGTCCTCTTAAATGGAGAAAGTCAAAATCTGTCCTAGGTCATGAATATTAATAAAGATAAAGTTAAAATGAATTTTATAATACAGCCATTTATAACGCAGAGGTCTAAAACTGAGTTTCTACTTCAGATCACTTCTTTACCATGTACTGGTTTAAGATGAGACAGTGATATGTGTTCCTGGGAAGGGAATCCCCCCACCCACATGAACCCCTTCCTCACCACCGCCCGCCACCCCGGATGCCCGGGGCGGGTGAGCCCACGACTTGCTGGGCGCAGGTGTGATCACTGGCTCAGCTCTCTGCACCACTTCTTTCAGCTGTATGTGGATTATCTACGACTGTCTCAAAGCAGGCAGTTTAAAAGAAAGTGAAAAGAGTGCAGTTCTTCCATACGACGCCGCCGTAAGGAAAGCCCAAGGGCCTCATCTGAGTGGCGGTGGAGGAGAGGCGCGGCGACTGGACGCCCAAAGGCGCTCCTGCTGTTAGTGTTATCTGTGCCATTTGCGTTTGGCAACTAAGCTACTCACTGAACACTTCGGGAGCTCTTCCTGGGAAGTCCATCTCAGACCACCGCAAGCAGCAGGGGCGGCAGGCATGGAAGCAGGCAGGACCACGGAGGGCGAGGCCCTCCGGCCCGCACCTGAGTGCCTGGAAGGCGGTGTCTTCCTAGCGCCTGTCCCTGAGGGGCTCCGCTGTACAGATGCTCCGCCGTTTCTTACACAATGAGACGCGTTTTGTTCAAAGAACTGGCTCCGGAGCCTTCATTCTGTTTTTTGAGCTTCTGCCTTAAAGAAGAAATTTCTGTTTCACATCTCAGTCATCTTAAATCGAAACAGATATGCATTTAGTCAGAAGCATCAAATACCCTTCAAGGGCATTTAGCCTGGAATCCATCTGTCAATGAGTTTTTAATCTACATCCGACACATAGTGTCTCCTGCTGACAGCCACCCTAACTTCTGTCTGTCTTCCAAAAGGGGACAGGGTGTCTCATGTTTGTGGGGAACCCCAGCTCCCCATGAGCCTGAGGGAACCAGGGAAGTCTGTCACAAGGATGGAAGTGAGACTCAGTGCTATTTGGAGGAGCGGGTCCGAGAAAGGCTCAGCAAGGTGGTGTCTACACAGGAAAGAGAATGTTTTCTCAACTCGTTTATTTATTTCTAAATGTGAGAGTGGAGAACAGAGCATGCACCAAACGAAACGTTGTCCACAGATTAGGGTCTCGAGGATCCTAATCGCGCTCGTGGAGAGCCTATCCTTCTCCTGACTGCCCCTCAGGGTAAGCTTTGTCCTTGCAGGGTAGAACCTCACGGATTCCCTGAAAAGAAGGGGAACCATGTGATGCTGCCTGAGCCCTTTAGGAAATGCTTACAGCCATAGCAGTGACTTCCTGGGATTACCAGAAAAGTGAGACGTGTAAACTCTTCACTGAAATGTGATTGTTGAGCAAAGTGTTGGCAATGTAACAGGTGAAGTGGCTTTGATCATTAATATATCATCCTTTTCACTTATTTTTCAATCACCCTGTTTTACTTTGTGTTGGCTGATTTATAAGATTTATTTAAATTTGTCTACTTTGATGTTCTTAATATGATGAGAATTAAGATGCATTTTCATAAAACCACTTCCTCGAATCCCATTCAAACCACTGGTAACCAATTTAGTAACATCTCAGAACATCTTCAGAATAACTGTGCCCGTATGCAAATATTCATCATAGAAGACTATGCACAAAGGCCATTTTAAACGCTACATTTGGTTGTTGCTTTATAGGTACAACAGATAAAAATTTTTAATGAATACTTAAGAGGTTGTACTTTGCTTTCCTTTTTCATTAGCAAATAGCATGTCCTTGTAAAGCCTTTTCTGTGGGAAGGACTATAGCTTATTTACTGTCCTTTGAATGGAGAAGATGAAAAAAGTAAAAACGCATCTGACAACCTATGACAGTAGAAGCTCTGTGTTGACACGCAGACGCATTATTCTGCATCCCTAATTCGCTTCTAAATACTTCATACTGCCTTTATGATTTTCAGACTCAATCAAAAATAGCTCTTACACTTGGTTTTAGGAGAACATGGTTGCAGTTTTGTGTAATCTTGACATCACAAAAGTAGTTTAGTTTTCTAAAGAGATTTTCCTACAAGGAATCCTTGATGGAGAGTGAGTCCACCGTGACACCATCCCGGCGTGCCCCCGGAGCGCCCAGGCGTGCCCCCGGAGCCCCCCGGCGTGTCTATGCGCCAGCTGGTTGTCGTCAGCTCTCCTCCTCAAGGCGAACCTCCCTGGTGTCTGGACCCCAGGTGGGACCTTCCGCACAGTGGAATCGACTTCACTCCTCTGCCCTCTGCTTCTTCTCTAGACCGACTGCACCTCGTGGAGGAGGGAAAAATGTAGTCATCGGGTCCAGTCAAGAGTCTGTGTCTCTGGCATCATCCACAGCGTCCCGTCGGGGAAGGGTCCAGGTGGTCCACAGGCGCATGGCGATCCAAGGGCCACGTAAAGGTAAGGATCCGCGCCCTACTCCAGGCTCCACGTGCACACATGTGTGTGTTACCTTAACATGTACTTGGAAAAGCACAAAGACAGGCTTGTGATGCAGGACTCTGTATTTGATCAAGGGTGGAGTGTCCCTTAACCTTCGTACACTCAGTACAACGTCAGAAATCATCACTGTTACTAAACCGAGACTCAAATGGTTTTTTATGCAATTACAGCATTATCTAGAAAGTAACTTCACAGCCAGATTACCAGGTCTGTCCAGCCTTTGTTGGTGGTATGGGGGCTTCTTTGTACAGCATGCCTGCTCAGTCGCTTCAGTTGTGGCCGCGTCTGTGTGTCCCCATGGGCCGTAACCTGGCAGGCTCCTCTGTCCATGGGACTCTCCGGGCAGGGATGCTGGAGTGGGCTGCCACGCCCTTCTCCAGGGGACCTCCCCGCCCAGGGATCAAAGCCGTGTCCTTTGGGTCTCCTGTGTTGTTAGGTGGATTCTCCCACTAGCACCACCTGGGAAGTCCCTGTGTACGGACTTGCTTTGCAATCAGGTCTCTCTTTCCACTGCTAGTCTGCTCAGGGCCTCTGCCTTTAAGGACGTTAGGTGCGTCTTTAGTGAGGGCCTGTGTGCACTGTCTGGGGTCATCACAGGTCGCTTCGGTTAGGGACGGTCAGCCTCCCTTGGTGCTGCCGTGCCCCGTGAGAGTCAGGACCTTGGAAACGCCCAGTGATGGCTACTGTTCTTCCTTAAGGGTTTTTCTAATTGTGGTGAAATACATAGAATGTAAAACTGACCACCTGAACCATCTCTAAATGCACAGTTCAGCAGCGTGGAGCTCATCCACAGAGCTGAGCGCTACCCTCACCGCCCGTCTCCAGAACCTGTTCATCTCCCCAGATTTAAACTCTGTCTCCGCTAAGCACTCACCTCCACGGAATTATACAGTATCGGTCCTTTGGTGGTGGTTTAGTCACTAAGTCGGGTCTGACTCTTTGAGACCCCATGGACTGTAGCCCACTAGTGACTGGTTATTTTAAAGGCGTGACATTGTAGCTGGCGTCAGAATCCCCTACTTCTTCAAGACTGAATAAGATTCTGTGGTAGGCAGAGACCACATTAGGTTTATCCACTCCCTGTAAATGGACGTTTGGGTTGCTTCCACCTTTTGGTTACTAAGAATAATGACGTTATGAATGAATGACTGGGCTGTGGAACCCCGGGCTTCCCTGGTGGCTCAGAGGTTAAAGCGTCTGCCTGGAATGAGGGAGTCCTGGGTTCGATCCCTGGGTTGGGAAGATCCCCTGGAGAAGGAAATGGCAACCCACTCCAGCACTCTTGCTTGGAAAATCCCATGGACGGAGGAGCCTGGTAGGCTACAGTCCCCGGGGTCGCAGAGAGTCGGACACGACTGAAAGGGTGTACAGATATTTGTTTGAATCTCTGCTTTCAGTTCTGCTCATGGATATACCCAGAGGTGAAACTGTTTGATCGGATGTTAATTTTTTAAGGAGCTTCCATGCTGTTTCCCATCAGGGCTGGGCACTTAGATTCCCCACCATCCGTGCACGGGGGTTCCGGTTTGCCCACATGCTCACCAACACCTTGTTTCAGTGGGTTTGTTTTTAATCACAGCCACGTGAGTGGGTGTGAAGTGGTATCTCACTGTGATTTGACTTACGTTTTCCTGACGATCGCAAGGTGAGGGTCTTTCGTGCACTCACTGGCCACTTGTCTGTCTTCTGTGGGTAAATGTCTGCTGAAGCTTCTTGCCTTAATCAGATAGCTTTGTTGTTGTCACTGAGTTATAAGAGTTATGTAGGTATTCTGGATATTAAGCTCTTATTAGATAAATGGTTGGCAAATATTTTTTTCCATTCTGTAGTTTGCCTTGGCATTTGGTTGGCAGTGTCCTTTGATATCGAAAGGTTTTTAATTCTAACATAGTCCAATTTATCCTTCTTTTGTTCTGTGGTTTTTGGTCTCATATCCAAGAAATCATTGCCAAGTCTAACATCATGAAGATTTTCCTATATATTTTCTGTTCAGAGTTGTATAGCTTTAGCTCCTGTGTTCGGTTCTGAGTTTTAATCCATATGGAGTGACTTTTTGTATATGGGGTAAGGTAAGGGTCCAGTGTCATTCTTCTGCATGTAAATATCCAGTTTTTCCAGCACCATTTGTTGAAAAGACTGCCCTTTTCCCTTGAGTGGCCTTGTCACCCTCGTCGAGAGGCGTTTGGCCACACGTGGAGGGTTTATTCACGGGCTGCCGCTTCTGTTCCGTTGTCTGTTGGTGTCTTTATGCCAGTACCGCACTGTTTTGGTTACTGTAAGTTTGTAGTAAGTTTTGAAATCAGGAAATATGAAACTTCCTAATTTGTTCTTCTTTTTCAAGACTGTGTTGGCTTTTTGGGGGTTCCTGGAGAGTCCATATGAATTGTAGGATGGATCTTTCTTCTTCTGCAAAACAGTGACATTAGACTCTTGATGGGGATTATTTTGAAAACATAAATTGCATGGCCAAGTTTCTTAATCAGACAGAAATAGAGGATTTTATGCTTTATGGTAGTGAATTTTCCTATCCAATTTGAACAGGCAACATTACTGTAAATACATGTTTTTTCAGTTTAAAAACAAAATAAGATTTCCTTTTCTTTTTTCTGATCCTGGTCTGGAAAACAATAAGCAATTATATAGGAATGATAAATATAAACTTTCACATAAATCTGCGCTGAGAATGAAGAGACAGTTTCTGTTAAATTTCTTAAAACTCAGAATTTTGAAATCAGTAGTTCCTTAGTAGAAAACCACCAATGTCATGGAAGATTCCACCTGGTCTCTTCCATCAGGGTAAGCTTTCTGGCTGTTTATTCATAATTAGAGTCTAGAAGATACAAACCTTAGGTATGATATGGCACCACTCAGACCATAGTCGATGCTAACAGTGTGGAAAGGCGCAGTGTATTTGAATGTGTGATTAATGACCCTCCTGTGTCATTTTTGATGCAACAAAACTTACCAATGACCAAGCCTTGCCCTGTCATCAGCACCGGGTAAGCACTAAATTCCTCCCAAATTCTGCGAATCTGAGTGATGATTTTTCCCACTTCAGAGCTCAGTAAAGGTGAGATTAGAGAGCGTAAGTGATTCTGCTAAAAAGCTGTAGTTAATAAGTAGCCAAGACCACACAGATACCAGATGTGGGTGGCCAGTGATGGGATAGAAAGGAATTTTGTTCCGAGATCTACGTTTCACACAAATCACTAATCCCAAGGAGGCTTCCCATTTCAGCCACCGATGCAACTCTCTCTCCAAGCCCGGTGAAAGGGTTTCAGAAGTTAGCAGCCGAGTAGATGACAGACAAGGACGCGGAGGACAGGGTTCGTTGATAACTACCCTTTCCGTCCCGTGTGCCCAGGGAACCTGTGTGTGAATCACTGTTTTCACATGTTCCCTACTGTTTTGACAATGCTGAGCACCCATTTTGTGCCATGAACCCTTCTAGGCTCAGGAGATATCAGACGAATGAGGCATGGTCACCTGGAGAGGACCACAGTGAGCAGGCCTGAAGCTCCTTCCTTTGGGGCAGGGCAGAGCCTGGTCATCTCTGCTCCCAGCCCCTGGGAGGAGCTCGGTCACTTCTCCTGGCAACCAGAGACCTGGGGAAGATGATTTAGAAGGATGAAAAAGAGATCTTCGCTCTGATTACAGATGGGAAAGATGTCTTTGCCGAGGACCCAGAATTGGGTCTTGCAAGGTTAAGTCATTAGACGTATGAATTGGGAGTGACCTATGCAAGAGAAAACACAACCCAGAGATGCAGTCAAGGCACAGGCCCGGATGCCGGTCGCTCGGCAGGGGCCGCTGCTTGCCGGGACAAAGGATTCGATTCCTCCTGGCTTATGTTTGGTGTCGGTGAAACGGGTGTGACTTCTGCAGCCCGCGGGAGAGAATGTGGGCTGGCTCCATCTCCCGGTCCTTTTGGAGGGAGCCTCCAGAATGGTCCGACCCAGTGCTCTTCATCCCGGAAGCTGACGGCTAGTTGCTCTCACTCTGCCCACCTCCCTTTCCGCCTCCGGCGCCCAGCGTGATCACAGTCGGCCATCCAGGTCCGCATCGCCTGCCTCCTGGGAGCTATAGATTCCCAGGACTGCGCTTTCCCTGGTTCTGCCCTTTAGGTTACAGCTCGGCGCCAGAAGGGCGCAGGGTAAGCGTCCGTGGTCCCATCACCATTGCTTAGCTGGCAGTGACCCCCCGGTACCCCGTGGACTTACTTCCTGCCCACAGTCCCAGACCCCCGAGCACCCCCAGTCAAGCGGACCCTGGGGCTTGCTCTCACGGGAGAAGTGAAAGTGCCACTGCACAAGGCTTGGATCTGGGGCATGTTCCGTCCGTGTGGCCCAGTTAGCCACCATGGCTGCGAGCTGGGCACCTGTGGCTGCCCGCAGCTGCTGCTCCAGGAAACCGAGTCTCCTCTGAGCCCGGGCCCAAGGAGGAGATCGCCCTCCCAGCCAACATCCACACTAAAGATGTCACTCCAAATGAAATCAATATCTACTTCCCCCAAAAAAACTCCATGAATTGTGTTCCAAATGGTGCCTACTTTAAAGAAAAGTGTGCCGTTCATCCAGAAGGAGGAATCTGCTGAAATAGCTCCGACTTCATATATCTCTGCTCTCTGACCCTTTGATGCAGATTTCTTTAAAACAGCTGACAAATACTGTTAGTTTCATCCTAGCCCTGCCGATTAACATTTGTATTCCTCTGGGCAAATCCCTTCAAAGTCTTACTTTCTTTTTCTGTGAAATAGGGATAAAGGGCTAGATCGAGTGCGGTGGAGCCCATGACAATACTGCGGACTGCAAAGGCTGGTGATAAGTGCTGAGGGCTCATTGTGTGTGTGCGCGCCCAGTCGTGTCCGACTCTTTGCAACCCCATGGACTGATGGGATTTCCAAGCAAGAACACTGGGTGGGCTGCCATCTCCTCCTCCAGGGAATCTTCCCGACCCAGGAATGGAAACTGCGTCTCCTGCGAATTCTCAGTATTCCCATGGAGCCACCTGGGAACGCCCGTGCTCCTTAAGTATCTGCTGGTACCAAACTCTGCCCTAATGATACCAGCCAAGTGCAGAAATCTAAGAAAACCTAAACAGCCTCTTGATGAAGGTGAAACAGGAGAGAGAAAATGCTGACTTAAAGCTCAACATTCAGAAAACTAAGATCCTGGCATCCAGTCCCATCACTTCATGGCAAATATTGGGGAAACACTGGAAACAGTGACAGACTTTATTTTCTTGGGCTCCAAAATCACTGTGGATGGTGACTGCAGCCATGAAATTAAAAGACACTTGCTCCTTGGAAGAAAAGCTGTGAAAAACCTAGACAGCATATTAAAAAGCAGAGACATTTTGCCAACTTTTAAAGGTCCATCTAATCAAAACTATGACTTTTCCAGTAGTCATGTATGGATGTGAGAGTTGGACCATAAAGAAGGCTGAGCACCAAAGAACTGAAGCTTTTGAACTGTGGTGTTGGAAAAGACTCTTGAGAGTCCCTTGGACAGCAAGGAGATCAAACCAGTCCATCCTAAAGGAAATCAGTCTTGAATATTCGTTGGAAGGACTGATGTTTAAACTGAAGCTCCAACACTTTGTCCACCTGAGGCAAACTGATTCATTGGAAAAGACCCTGATGCTGGGAAAGACAAGGCAGGAGAAGAAGGGGACGACAGAGGATGAGATGGTTGGATGGCATCACCGACTCGATGGACATGAGTGTGAGCAAACAGAGAGAGAATGAAGGACAGAGAGACCTAGTGCACTGCAGTCTGTGGGGTTGCAAAGAGTTGAACATGACTGAGAGGCTGAACAAAAGTACCAACCTCTGCTCTCAAAGTACCTCTCACCACATCCCATTCAGTCCTCGAAACACCTTGTGTTCCTCTTCCATCTATCCATAACTTCTATCAGAGGAAACATATGTATAGAAAAATTAAATAAAAGGCCCAGCATTGCACAGTAAATGGCACAGACGGGATTCAAGCATAGGTGGGCGATTAGGCTCCCGACCTAAGAGCTGGGACTAGCCTTTCCACCGTGTCCCGGAAGCCCTGTGCAAACACCACACATGACCACCCTTGTGTCTGCTCCACGTCCACTCACAACAGATGCCGCCTGTGTGTGCATGTATCATGTGTATACGAGCTTGCACACCAAGAGTTTGTAAAACTGCTAGGTTGCCGCTAAATCACACAGTTTTGCCTAACGGGGCGATGCTGTTAACAAGACTCAGAGTTCACCGCTTTTGTGCACCCTTCCCAGAAGACAGCCCAATAATTCCCCGTTGGGTTTCGTCTCAAGATCACCCCTAATTCAGCACATAATGCTTTTTGATCATTTCATAGTGGTTCATCAGTATTGCTTAAATCATCTTTATAACTTTTCTATCTGCCATTATAAAAATATTTATTAAACATGATGTTATAAGATACTACAGATAGTAAAAAAGAAAGAAAAGGGCTTTGTTTTTTTCTGAAATTTGGGCGATGGTTGAACTCTGCTTTCTCGTGACTTAATCTCAGCGTCCGGGGCCACCGCTGTCTTGGAAAGCAGGGGCGAAGTGACTAATCGCTCCCCAACCCCAGACTGTGACAGGAGCGTCTGATCTGACAGTCCTCTCCTCCCGGCAGAGAGGAGCCGCCTCTGGCCGTGGGCGTTTGCTTGGAGCCAGGGTGGGAGTGACGGGGCCCCGAGTCCCCCTGAGGGCCCAGGGTCACCCAGGGAGCGTGCCCGGGCTCCACGGCAGTCCCGCTGCCAGGAGTAAGGTTGGCTCCTGACCCGCGGCCGTGACCTCACGCGCCTCTTGACCTCCCGCAGGCCCGTGAGCGCCTCAGGGTGGCATGCTTTTCCACACCAAGCTGCAGAGTCACGATGCCCTGCCTCCTGTTTCCCGCCGCACTGAACCCGGGAAACCTCCGAAGCCAGAGGTGCTCAGGGAGCCCAGGGCTTTGCTGCCGGTGCCCTCATGCTGGGCGGGCCAGCCCCGACCTCACAGGGCCGCCCGGAGCTGTCTGCAGGGGGAGCGGGCGGAAGGGACCCAGGGGCTCCGGGCCCCAGGAGTTCTGAACATCAGACTGCATGTTATAAGATTCCAGAAACACCCCAAGAGCAGAAGCGCCCCCAGCGCCGGTGCAGCACGTGCTGCGTGGCCGTGCCCTCCACGCGCTCCGGGTCCACGTCCGCCATACCCCAGGGTGCTGAGGGCGCCCCTCTCCCGTCAGGGGCTGCACACGCCCACGGAAGAGTGAAAGTCCGTGACGAGTAAGACATGTGCATCCCGAGGCCTCACGGGGGCCTGTGTGGCGCTGGTCAAAGCTAAATGCAGACCTTGTTCTAACCCTCACATTCCTCCCTAACAACAGTTCACACCCTCTCCTTGGGTCTCAACGTTTGTTCACCATTTTATTTATAAAGCTCTCCCATTGTTTGTGTGTTTGGAGAGACACATTCTGCTTAAATAACTGGCAACATCTTCCATGGAAGAGGTTTTATCATTAAACCTCTGAGTATGGAGTTAGTGGAATTTATGTTTTCATAAAGAAGTAGTATGCCGAGCTTTAAAATTTCCTGCCAGACAATGGAAATTGTAACTCGAGGTAGTAGCCTAAGCCTTGTGTAGTAGGTGCTGAAGAAGGAATGTTGAGTGACGTTCCACTTCCTTCTCACACCTAGAAGGGGGTTAAGTAGACACATCCCAGGGAAGTTTCTAGAATGGCCACTGGAGGTTTCTGTATTTTTTCTTTGGGGGAGGAAATACAACTGTCCTCTCTTGTGTCACTTTCTTTCGCCTCGTGGATATGTTCTCATTTGACCGGAATAAAAACCATGTTAGCCCCTATCTCATGGCCTTCATGCACAACTTGAATCCAGTGTAAAAGTCATGGGTGGGAATTAGCAGACACTTGCCGAAGCAGAGTGAAGAAGGCATTCCAGTCTTGAAAGTAGCGTGAAATTTAAACACAGATAATACAGAAGTTAAATGACTAAATCTTCCCGAGTCAAAACTACCTTCAAAAGATGGAAATTGTGGTGCCTGCATTGTTTTAAGCTTGCAGTAATAAACAAGGAATAAAGCCATTAGAACCGAGCAGTAACAGGCAGACGGTGACCTACCAGCACATTAAGCTTGACACTTGTTAGCTACACCTGGGAAGGGTATGGGAAGCTATTTCAGGGAAGGTGCAAGTGGCTTTTCCGTTGGAAAAGGTGTTCAGCTTCGTGAGTATCGTCCACGGGACAGAGTCGCAGGTCATGGCATCGCACCCACCAGCTTGCTCCAGCAGCGCTGAGGAGCGTGGGTTACAGACAGGAGCAACATCAGCGAAGCTTAGCAAGGACCTCGCATCCGTGTCAGCTCTTCACGTCTGTGGACTCGGTGCCCAGACACGCTCAGGAGCGGTGTGTGTGTGTGTGTGGCGCTGCAGCGGGGCGGTGCCCGCGGGATCCACGGCCACGCTCGACCTTAGGCGAGCTACACGGTCTCTCGAGTCTCCGTCTCCCTCTGGACGTCAGGCGTGACTGCACACATTGACCTTAGAGCCTGGCGGGCAGGACTGGATGGGTCTAACGGCTTTGTCACCTAGTTAGCACTTCAGAAGACTTCGCTATTTTTCGCTACACATTGTAGACTTGTTTGCAAGAGCAGGACTTTGCACAGAACTATTTGTCCACAAAGACTGCTTAGATGGATTTCCTGTATTCCTGCAATGGAATGCTAAGAATTAGTTTTGAAGGCGGGAGCCTGTATGAACTGCGGCCCAGCACGTGTCGTGAAATGAAAACTCACAGGGCGCAAAGCCCATGAGTGTCGCTGTGTGTACACTTTGAAGGTGTATTTCTACACAGAAGCTTGTCGGTGTTGGAGGAGGCGGGAGGACAGGCAAGGCTCCTGGGGTGGGGGGAGGAATTTTTTCTCCATGTCGTGGCCTGGGGATACCTAAGCATCCTGCCCCCCTTGAAATTCACCGTCTGTGTTTATACCCACCGAGTGTCCGTGGCGAGCCCACAGAGGCCGGGGCCGGGCGGAGCTGGCACTCCCAGTGCAGGACAGACATCCCGCGAGGCCAGCAGAGAGGACCCAGGGCAGATCCGTGGGAAAGGAGCGGACAGAGGGACACTCGGGGGAGAGGAGAGGCGTCCCGGGGTCAGACAGCCCTTCCACCCGGGAGCCTGGCGGAGACGGAATCTCTACCAGCAGCGATGCCGGGAAAAAGGCAACAGGTCTCCTTCCCGGCGTGTGCAGAGCCTGGCAGGACGCTGGGGACAGTTGGTTGCTGGGAATGCGTCGTCTGTCCTCCTGAGAGAAAGTGTGGAACTATGACGGGCAGAGAACCCATCTGCGCAAGGCGGGTCATCGGCCTCATTGTGCTCGTGCTGTGCCACGAGCAGGAGGGCGCTCTGCCTGCGATCTCTGAATCCTGCCCACTCCTGCAGATCAGCCTCTCCACCCCCTGCCCCGCGCCGTGTGGCTCCGTGGGGACCCCTCCTCCCCAGGCCTCGCCGAGCTCTGCTGCCTCAGCACTTCAAGGGGAGGCGGTCTGTCTGCTCGAAGCCTCCCTGGAAGCCACGTCTGCACGGTGATGGATGGGGCTAATCCCCTGTCGTTTCATGGGAGATTTACATGCATAAGTCTCATTAGTGCTAATGGGAGTTTCTTGCATAAATCTTGCATGCAGAAGGTAAGGAAAAAAACAGTTTTCTTCTGTATCGGTTTCCTTGCTCAAGGCTTCTCCCTGTAGTCTGGGGCTGGCTTGGTTGTCTTACCAAGTGCCTTGCACAGAAGCTGCGGGTGCTCTTCATTTACATGGAAATGGGCCCTAAACGGGGTTCTGAACTCACAGGTTTAAACACCCCTTGCGCCATCATCCTCCCAAGTACAGATACCCAATTAGTGCCACTGAGCCAACAAATTTCCGTGTGTCGGGGGTACCTGCTGTGAATGTCATTCTGCTCTGTGATAACAGGGCTGGCGTCCCAAATAGGGGTGGGGGAGGGAGAGGGACACCGAGTCCTCGTTGTGAACTGAGCTATTTTTAAAGAGACTGGACCTCGGTCCTGTTTAAAGAGCCAGCCCATCCCTGCAGCCAGGCTTGGGTTTGGAGGGAGGGAGACTAGACTGGTCCCTGTGGCTCAGTCACCGTCCTTGCCTTCAGGTCTGTTAAATCCTAAGTCTCTTTACAAAATGAAGGCAAGAGGACATCTGGACTGACAGACACAGGCTCCCCTCCACCCTGTGTCTGAGCAGGAGACTGGCAGCTTCAAAGCCGGTTGGATGTTCTGTTATTATTTTGATCATTTGCTGGTTGCCCATCATATTCACAGCCAGCTGTGCATTCTGTTGTGTGAGGTGGGAGATTCTTGGGGGGAGTTTTAACGTTATATAGTTCTCTTTATTTGTACTTAAACACTTGCTTATGTAGCTGCTGACAAAAATTAACTTCAGGTGCATCTAATTCTGATGGTGAGTCACAAGTACGGTGGCTTTAAACTACGAAGAAACTTTTCTTTGTAACCTTAATTGTGCATGATTTATACACAGATATTAACAGCAGATATTGTCTATTTTCTCATCTGTTCATTATATGTAAACGTGTAACACATTAAGGCACAAAAGCAACACGTATGTGGGTGAGATAGACAGATTGATAGGAGATTGGCTCAGTGGTAAAGAATCCACCTGCAATGCAGGCCACGTGGGTTTGATCACTGGGTCAGGAAGACAGCCTGGAGAAGAAACCGGAAGCCCACTCCAGTGTTCCTGCCTGGGAGACCCCACGGACAGAGGGGCCAGGCGGGCTGCAGTGTTCCTGCCTGGGAGACCCCACGGACAGAGGGCCAGGCGGGCTGCAGTGTTCCTGCCTGGGAGACCCCATGGACAGAGGGGCCTGGCGGGCTGCAGCGCATGGGGTCACAACTAAACAACAACAGCAGGAAAAAGATAACAAAATAATAACTTTAAATTTTCATCCGGGAAACCAATACTTCAGTGAGTTAAATTAACAGCACAAGAAAAATACCTGTCTGGGCTTTTTCTTCATTCGTTCATTTTCTAGGGAAAACAAATTCTGTTTGATGGACCCCTTCTCTGTGAACCAAAATGGTAAAGATCACGCCTTCCTGCCTAGCCCCAGGCCCCTATTCCCAAGTGTCCGATCAAATTCCCCTTCAGTCAAACTGTGACCTCATCTTCTCTGGAGAGTACTTGTAAATTGATGTTCGTTTGTACCAATGTGTGGATAACTGGATACCTTTTGTGTGTCCACAGCTATTTATTCACTTATTTAACATTTGTTACTGAGCACCCCTGAAGGGACAGGCATCCCTAGATGCCAAGGACCCCACGGAGAGCAGAGCAAACCCCTGTGCTCACCAAGCTTGATTTTACAGAAGACAGGTGCAAAGGAGAGAGGGGCAGGGCAGGAAAGGAGGCCGTCTGGGGTGGGGGGTCTCCTGACAGGAGGGCGCGCGGCTCCGCTGCAGACGGAGAGCAGCTGTGAGGGACCAGAAGCGGCCCGGCAGGTGCAGCTGCAAGGCGGGGGGCAGGTAGGGCGCAGAAGCCGGGGGGCGGGGCCACTGTCTGGAGTCGTTTCTGTCTCACTGATGAGGTGTTCACTTCAGCTCAGTCACTCAATCGTGTCCAACTCTTTGCGACCCCATGGACTGCAGCACGCCAGGCCTCCCTGTCCATCACCAACTCCCGGAGTCCACCCAAACCCATGTCCATCAAGTCAGTGATGCCATCCAACCATCTCATCCTCTGTCGTCCCCTTCTCGTCCTGCCCCCAATCTTTCCTAGCATCAGGGTCTTTTCCGATGAGTCAGTTCTGGCCAAAGTATTGGAGTTTCAGCTTCAGCATCAGTCCTCCCAGTGAACACCCAGGACTGATCTCCTTTAGGATGGACTGGTTGGATCTCCTTGCAGTCCAAGGGACTCTCAAAAGTCTTCTCTAACACCACAGTTCAAAAGCATCAATTCTTCAGTGCTCAGCTTTATTTACAGTTCAACTCTCACAGTCATAATGAGGTGAGGCCAGGCCATTCCTGGGCTGGAGGGGAGGAAGATCCGGGTGTGGGGAGGGTCAGGGGTGATGGAGAAGGAGGGATGGAGAGCTTGAGTCATCAGCAGGGTGTCGGTGACGTCAGGCCACCTGAGACGGGGCTGGAGGGCGCAGGGACGTGGAGGGTAGGCTGCCAGGCAAGGGGCTACAGGGGGCAGAGCCTGGTGGTGGGAAGCACCCAGGAGGCCCAGTTGCCTGTCTTCAAGCTCCAGAGGCCGCCATTGGGCTTATTTCCAGAATGAGGCAGGAGGGGGACAGTGGCCGGTCTGTGAGGCTCAGAGGCTGAGGGAGGGTCACCTGAGAACCTGGAGGGTGGTGCTGACCTCGGGGCCGCTGGCAGGTGAGGTTGGAAGGGCAGAGCGGACGGGGGCCTGAGAAGCCCGCTTCCCCCAACAGGGATCACAGGTGAGGAAAGTGGAAGCAGTCTCATCGAATGACCAGGGCGATCTCGCACCAACTCTAGCTCATACGCTAGAGCTGAGCTGCTAAGAAGGTACAGGGGCCGGTGTGACTAAGCGTGCAATGTGTAACCTTGTGACTCTGGGCACTGAGTCAGCTGACGACTCAGGAGAGTGTCATGGGAGTCACACCGCTCATTGACGTCGTCTGTCCTTCACGCGTCCTTCAGAGTCTACACCTGTCCTTCAGAGGCAGTACAACTGCCTCGAAAACAAAGTCCACAGTTCAAGTTAACATAAGTAAAAGTGAAAGTCACTCAGTCGTGTCTGACTCTTTACAACTAACTCCATGGACTCTACAGTCCACGGAAGTCTGCAGGTCAGAATCCTGGAGTGGGTAGACGCTCCCTTCTCCAGGGGATCTTCCCAACCCAGGGACTGAACCCGGGTCTCCCACGTGGCAGGCGGTTTGTTTACCACGGAGCCACCTCGGACACCCTGGATGTTTGGTAACAGAGCTAAAGGGACGAAGCGCGGCTGCATGAACGGTTCCTTACAAGAGCTCAAATGCAGTCCTTGCGCCCTGAAATCTCCGCAGAAGGCGAGAGCCTTGCTTCTGCCGAGATTGTCAGGTCCTAAGTGACCACATACGAGGGCTTCAGTGGGAGCACTGTTGTTGAGAAGATGTTGGCTGGACCAGCGGCTGACGACTCCCTGACTCCATCTGCTTCGGCTGCAGGATGCAGGTCCCCGGAACCCCGCTCTCCTCCAACAGCCCACCAGCGTACCCCTCTGGGCAGTAGGGGAGCAGGTCCGTGGCAGCCACACTATGTGCTCCTGCTGTGGGGGTGCGGTGTCCTGCCCCCAACCCCCTTCCCCAGAGCGAGAAGACACGTGTATGCTGGAGGAAACGTTTGGTAAAAGACGGAGGACGTCTTTGTAAAACTGAGAGTCACCGAAGCATGATCCAGCAGTAACTCCCATTCAGCTCATGAGCAGAGCAGACTCTCCCCACCATCCCAGCGTGAAGCCCCAAGGCGGGCCTGCCCCACGGGGGACGCTGGGCTGGGTGGGCAGGTGTGCCCGAGGAAGCCAGGCGGCAGAGGCCTCGTCTTCACCAGCAGCTACCAGCCACACACCAGGAAATCTACGCACATCTCAAGTCCTGCCTTTACTCAAAGCTTTAACTGAATTAAAAAGAACAAGTTACCAGCAACAAAACTAGGTCCTTTGGATTTTTAGATGAGTGCATTTTTACAAGCAAATATATCCTTCCAGAGAAGGTGAAACCATCAAAACTGTGTTCTTCATGAGGACTTATCCTGTTTTTCCTTTTGGCTCATTGGACTGCCCGCAGTTTTTCCTGTTTCATAGCACATTTGTTACTGTGGATGCGTTGTTGGCATTAGTGATTGAACAAATGCAGTAAAAAATTAGCCGATCATTGAGTGGTTTTGACCTGAAATTGATAGAATAATAAGTGAATAGAAGATATTTACATCTAATAGGAAAAAACTTTACTTCAGAGTTGCAAATAAGTGCCCCATCCCATGACCTGCCCCTCACAAATGACTTACTCTTTAGAAATTGACAGAAAATAAAGCATCAGTATTTTTCTCAAATAACTATCACAATTTTTATAAGCTCTTTGAGAAGAGGTTAATTGATTAAAAGGCCATGTTTCAAGTTCTTTCCAGAACTTGAAAATGTGAATAAAAAATTCATTTGCAATTGATTTTCTGACCTGGATGCATACAGCTGCACATTATAAATGCCTGGCTCACTTCTGGGCAGGACGATGTCCCAGATCGTCAGCTGCTTCCCTGGGTCCTCTGACTGCAGAGGCTGCGTGGAACCGAGTGGGGAAGGGTCCTCTGCGGGCTCCTCTCCTGGCCCCTCCAGTCACCCCGGCCCCTGTGCCCATGGGACATTTGTTCACAAGGACTTGCTGGATGGACCAGGTGTGTGTAGGTGTGGGTGTCAGATGCACACGGAATTTCGCTCCTTCTGCACGAGTCCAGCAGAGGCAGGTGGAGTGCTAAGGGAGAAGGTCACCCTGCAGGTGGACCCCCAAATGCAGAGCCTCACAAGGCCAAACCAATCTGGAAATCTGGGCAAACACGGTGAGCCCGAAACACTGCCACTGCCTGGAGTGACCAGCTCGTTCTGCAGAGGTTCACTCACACCCTCATACTCACACTTGGACACACACACTTGCACACACTCGCACACTCACACACACGTTAGGTCCAAAGTCCCACCTATTCCTCAGCAACAATCAAGCTCATCCTCAGTGAACCCTGTTTGCCCCATCTGTAGGATAAACTTTGAAATGTCCTTCAGAGGCTAAACTTCCAGTTTCGTAACAGTAGTAAGTCCATCCACTGACTGACTAGCGTATGGAACCAGCAGTTTGTCCGTAAACAAGTAAAGGTCATACGCAGATTTTCATCAGATGTCCCTATGATGCTGGCAGGACTAAATGCCACAGTATTTGAGAGAGAGACTCACGAACACAGAGTCCCCAGTGGTACTAAGAGCAGGACGAGCACTCAGTGATATGCTGTCCTCTCGACAAGCGTTCCCTGGCCGCCAGCCAGGCAGGCCGGGACCGTGAGGATGGACGGCACGCAGAGCAGAAGGTCCTGTGGCGGCCGTGCACCGCGGGCGGGGTGGACGGCTCGGCGCAGGATGCTGGGCAGCAGAACAGGACGCCTGGCTGTCCCCGCCCTCTCTTTCCTGACCCCGCCTTATTCCCGGGGGGCTGCCAAGCCTCCCTACCCCCGCCTTGGTGCTGGGTCCATTCTCCTCTGCTGGATCCCCCAGGACTAAGACGGGGTCAGGGAAGGGAGGGCAGGGACAGCAAAGGGTCGGAGAGCTGGCGGGTCCTTCAAAGCAGGTGGATCCGAGGGGGAGCTGGGCCTCCTCACGAATGACCCTGCAGGCACGTCGGAGCTTGGACGCCATTGTGAAGGTTGCCGGGGCGCACACGTGGCCGGCCTGTGACTGAGGCCTCGGCAGACGAATCAAAGAGCGGGAGATGTAGCCGGTGGCAGGACCAACAGCGAGACTCACACGGGAGCACTGATGGGTGAATACGGCCCCTGGCCGCACGGCAGGCGGAGCCCGGCCACCTGAGAGGCCCCTGGGGACCCAGGAGGGTAGGGGGGAATCTGGGGAGGATGGCAGGCATCCAGGTCCTGGGAAGAAGGCTGGCCGGCCACTCGTGCGCATGGGAGTCTCCACTCGGCCAAGACCACCCTTCAAGTCACGCCCTTGACGTGAGATGTGTTTGGGAGGCAGAGCTGTGCAGACTGGTTGATATGCGGACGTGACGGGAGGGAGGAACGGACGGTGACCGTGTTTCCGACGTGAACAGGTGTGTGGACAGAATCGGCTCCCTGGGTACAGAAGGCGTTGGGAAGAAAGGACAGGCTAGGAGCCGGGGGCTCCAGGCCGACCCAGGAAGCCTTGAGTCCGACATCACGTTCGGGGTATGTCCTGTGTCTGGACATCTGAATCCTGTTGATAATGACATTCTTTCTGGAGCGAATTTCCGCTCAGTGTTTGTCAGACTTTTAGAAATGGCTGTAGGAGAACGTAGCAAGTTTTAACCCTCTATCTTGTTTTTAAGATGAGAGGAATTGAACAGCTCGCCCGCAGGCACTTAGAGTCCTGACCAGCCCTCCCGGCGCCCACCTGTGAGTGCTCCCTGCTCGGGTCCTAAAGGAGCCGGTGCGGTTACCTGTCAGGATTAAGCCCTCCTTGCCGCGATGTGACTGTGAACAGAAGTTTGAATGGCCACTGAGCCGGGGAGGGGGTCCTCGCTGGGCCCCACCTCGGGGCGTCCAGGGTGCACACACCCCCCACCAGGGCTTGGCGAGCTGTTCAAGTCTCCACGCCTTCCAGAATGTCTGGATGCCGGACAAAGCAGCCAGGACAGAGAGGCGTCTTTATCCCGAGACCCCAAGTCCCTGTCATTTCTGTTAGAACATGAAAGTGAAAGTTAGTCGCTCAGTCGTGTCTGACCCTCTGCGACCCCGTGGACTGTAGCCCACCAGGCTCCTCTGTCCTGGGGATTCTCTAGGCAAGGATACTGGGCTGGACTGCCGTTCCCTCTTCCAGGGGATCTTCCTGACCCGGGGATTGAATCCAAGTCTGCTGTGTCTCCTGCATTACAGGAGGGTTCTTACCCACTGAGGCATCAGGGAAGTCAGGAAATACTCAACACGTAACCAGAATGGTGGAGATAGCTGCATCCTCACCACATGAGACCCTGGAGGCCAGTGCTTTCATCAGAGTTTAATGTAGATTTTACAAATCTGATTTAATTTTGAAAAGTGAAGACGTTTGGGCCAGGTACCCATCAGCGCTGAACTGTACGGCCACTCTGGGTAGTAGTCAAAACAGAGACATAGCTTAAGGCCGCTGAAATGTGTAACTAAAATGACGCACAGATCATATTGGTTCAGATTGCTTCATCGTTTCCCATTAACTTACACTGTTCCTTCAGGGGCCTTATTACACACTCATGCTCTTTCACCTCAATATACTTTTGAAGAAATCAACATCTGTAACACCTGCATAATTTCTAAGGATACACATTCAGCTTGCAAATACCTTTCTAATAAGGCTAAGAAGAAAGTATCTTAAACTGATTTATATTTGTTTAAATTATATTGAGGCCAATTGCTGTCTCTTATTCCTTGACATGAATCTTTAGCCTTAAGAACAACAGCTGGCAAACAGTAGGCCTGCAGTTTGTATTTACAGAGTGAAGATATAGGAATGAGTGAGTGAACACATAATAGGTGAGGACCAGAGGTTAGATACAAAATAGGACTCTGGATACTCTAAGACATTCTGAATCACACACTGTAACTGCACCCCACCAGAAGGTGGTCTGTGCTCGGTACCCTGCCTCAGAAGGAAGCAGTAACCTTAAAAAATTATGAAATATGCAAATAAGCATGGATAAATGTTAGATGAACAATTAGTAAGTGGGGTGTGGTTATGTGTATTTACTTTTGTGTCGTCTTACACCTAGAAACGGGGGTTTGGTCAGGATATGTTGACACATCAACATTGTCAGATGCCAATAACTTTCTGAATTATGTGCAATTCTTCAGCTGGCAGTTTTGAAGATAATTTATTAGATCTATTCTTAATGAAATACAGCCTAGATTATCTCATGCACAGGAAGGCAGTTCCAACACGTCGTAGCGAGCACGGTGAGCCTGTCAAGTGAGGCTGTAACACGCTCGCATGTGTGCGCCTGCACGCCCAGCCATGGCGTGGGTGTGGTCGTGTGTGTGCCAGCCCTGCACTCACGTAGCGTACCGCCACTGTAGTCGAAAGTGGAAACGACTGCCTTGGGTGATTGCACATCTTTATAGAAATCACCTTTCACCTTCTGATACATTTAGAACAAGGTCCTCACTCTGACCTGTTGAATACCTAGAAGCTTTCTCAAAAATTCTAAAATGTTAGAGCTGAAAAAAACTTTCAGAAAAACTTCCATTTTACAGATAAGGAAATTGAGGTTCAAAGGCTCTTGCTCAAAAAAAAAAAAAAAATCCGTGTAATCACCCTTCTCTCAGGAGGGGTCCCTGACTGCAGACTGCTCTAGACGGACCACTGGTCGTCTCGGGGCTGCATGCGAGCCCTTCCGGGACCCTTGGGCCACTGACACGGCTTCTCATCCCGGCCGCGTCATTCCGCAGTGACCGCGGCATCTCCCCAGGCCATCCGCACCGCGAACGGGAGCTCTGGGCTGGCCAGCTGGGACCCTTGCCTGGCTTGGCCACATTGAGCCAGCCTCTGAAGGATGTTGCTGGTGATTGTATGGTATCTTTCCTATACATTACACTCTTAATTTGCCTCCCTGATATGCGAACATAGTCAGCTCGTATCTGACCGCTGCTTTCTGTCATGTGGTGTTAGCAGTACCGTTTAATAAGCTGACGTAGTTCACAGAAGCCTACTTAGCAGACCCTCTTATCAGCGTGTTCGGCCAGCTGTCAGGGAGCTTCTGTCCTTTCCAACCAGATTTCTGGCCGCTCCCCAGTGGCGCGGAGGCGAGCTTGCCTGTGTGTGGATTTCCTGCACGACCCCTCCCTCCGGGGCGCCTGTTTCCTTTGCTCGTGGCTTGACCCTTCCTGCTCAGTGAAAACCACTCACCCTTCCTCGGGAAGCGGGGGTGCTGGCTTCCTCAGTGGCCACCCCCAGGGCTCGGCCAGCAGCCACGCGGGCGAGCGTGTGCACCTCTCCTCTGGGGGTGGCCGTGTGGGGGGCAGGGGACAGCCAGCGCATCCCCTCTGCAGCAGCAGGGCTGACACGGAGGCCACCATGGAACCCAGGGGTCCCCCCACCTCTCAGCCTCAGGTCAGGAAGGCTGACCTCCGTGATCGGCGATGGCCGACCGGGGCCCCTGAGCCAGTGCCGGAAGACAGACCTCTGAAAGCAGCCACAGCAGTCCAGCGAAACTGCAATTTCAGTGAGGCCAGCGCTTTTGGTTAGCGGTGAGAAATCAGCGCCTGGGATCCCCCGGGGGGCTCACGTGTACCTGCTCCTCCAACCCTTCCTGATGCTTTTCTCCCAGCTCCTCCGGCCACCCCCTCCCCCAGGGCAGGTGGGATGCGAGGTCCGAGATCAGCACTGCCCCCAGAAACCCACCCAGCCCTCCTCTGACCTGGTCAGGTGAACAGCAGAGGACACAGACGTGATCTGACTGTCACCCACAGGGTGCCTGGAGCAAGGCTGGTCCAGATCGACGGAGGTCACGTGTGGTGGGCGTGGGACACTGGAGCCGGCCTGGTTTTGTTCAATCAGCGAAACTGGGAATCAGACGTTAAACCCTCATGCAGAACCCAGCTCACTGCGGTGCCCAGCGAGGTCTAAGTACGAGGCACTGGGCACTACCCCTGTTTTAAAGCCCCAGGTGTGAGAAGACATGCCCCTCACCCAGCTGCAGGCTCCTCCGTCTCTCCCTGAGGCTCTGCCTGCCTTTGCCCTAATCAGGCACGTAATTGATTGGTTTAGATTTGTGTTTTGCTTCTTGTATCTTGCTCTGAATATCAGGTTTGAATAAAATTGCCATAGGTCACACTACCTTGTTTAAAAAAACCTACCCCGTATGCAGGTTTGGGAGCTGGGTGACAGGAATGCTGTATGTAAATGGATGTAAATGGACGCCCCTGCCCCGTGGCAGCTGCAGGTGAGTCAGATGGCTGTTAGTCCTCACAGGTCAGCCCACCGGGAGCCCGCAGAGCTGCCAGCTCTGCCGGCTGCTGCATATTTATACACCCGTTGAAAACAATCCAATAGCTGTTCTCAAGAGATCTCAGAATTCCCCCCGTCTGTTCCCCTTGATGAGAAAAATCACGCTGCTGGTCTTCCGAGTTATCTATGCCTTCTTTTATGTAGAAAGCAGACTGGATGTCTCTTACATGTGCTGGGTTTTAAGGTGGTTTCAGTTCAATAGATTCCACTGGGCACTTTTCGGAGGGAAACACTGTGCTGGGTGAATGCGATGTGGAGCACGTTTCAGGATCCCACAGTTCAGTAGGCGGCACTGCCGTGGGGTTGGAACCCAGACCCTGGATGGGGGGAGTTCCACGTTCACGTTGGTTTTGGGGTGGACCACCCCAGGACTCTGAGCAGAAGGGACTTCTCAGCTAGACTCTGCTAAGCCTCAACTGAGAGAGCCAGTGAGACCCCCCGTCCCACCTCACTTCATCCTGAGTATCACCTCATTCCCAGCCTTCTTATAGGTGGGGTTTCTGCACAAAACTTTTAAAAGTTTTCCCATCGTGAAAACAAAAGCGCTGAGGATGGTTAAGACTTGGGGTGGCCGGGGCCGAGGCAGTGCAGCCCAGAGCCCAGAAGGGTGGGGGGTGTAGGAGGAACAGGGAAAGGCCAAAGGGGAGCTTGAGAGTCATCTCAGAGCTGAGATGGAAAGACTTCAAAACCTCACAGCTGACTGAAAATTCCAAGGGGCGTGGAGAGAGTGAACGGTGGTGTTCTGCTCAAGGAAAGTGACTGCGAAGGTCAGGATGGTGTAGACAAACCTGGGCGCTACGTCTGAGGAGCCCCTGGATTTCTGGGTTGAGGGATGCGGCAGACACTTGGAATTCGGGAGAAGCATGATGGGAAAGCAGGCTTGGAGGTAAAATTTTGTGTTGTTTAATTAGAGGTAAAGTTAAATTCATGCAGTGAAAGAAATTGCCAAGGGTGAGACGAGAGGCTCAGGAACAGAATCTTGGGGGTGTCTCAATTTGGGGATAGAAAGCACAGCTTGGAAATTAGGCGGTGAGTTGCTTCGGCCGCAGAAAGGAGGGGCCCCCAGGCCAGTAAGAGGACCCATGTGTCCTGTGCTGCCTGAGAAAGACTCGGGGTTTGGTGGGCTTCAGAAAACCCCTCAGTGAGAGCAGACGGGAGACACAGTATGTTAATGCTGTGTGCAGTCAGGATCAAAAATTTCAGAATTATTTGAAATTGGCATTTGTTTTGAGGCAAGTATTTTTAAATCAATGTAAAATATCTTCTCAGGAGAGAGTCCAAGTTTGCCAGATATAAGGAAAGCGAGTTGGCAAGAAAGCGTTTGCCTTGAATTTTTGTTTTAATTGAGAGACTTTAAAATTAGGTGGTTTCGAAGATTCCTAAGGCAGCCACTCATGTTTAATCTTATCAGAGCTTCACGATTCTCTTCAAAGGATGGCCTCAGCTCAGGAACAGATCCGTGTTGGTTTTAACGCCTGTGGCTGAAGGCGCGGGTGGACTGTGAGTCTGGACCAGAGGGTCGCAGAACCTTCGAGCAGGAGGAGCGCTCACTGGGCGCTTTCTCAGGCCCCCTGCCGTCCGACTGGGCTCTGCCCCGCTGTCTGAAGAGGAGAAGAAGCCGCGCGTCCTCGGGGGCAAGAGCCGGCGCTCCGCCGCCCGGCCACGGCCGCGGGCCTCCTCTGGCCCAGGCCTCTGGGCCGGGCGGGCCTTCACTCGCGGGCCCGCAGGGGCGGAGCCGGAACAGGCTCGGAGCCCAGCCCGCGGGAGCGGGGAGGCCACCGGCAGGGCCCAGGCCGCCGCGCCGAGACGCCGTCTCTTCCTTGGCCATCCGAGCCGGCGGGAACCCGAGGGCCGCTCCGGACACGCGGGCGCGGTCCCCGCCTCTCCCGGAGGCTCGCGCCGCCCAGAGCTCGCCCGGGGCCGCAGAGACGAGACGCCGCAGGCCCTGTGCCCCGGCGCCCCTGCCAGGCCCCCCGGGCCCTCCAGCGCCGCCGCCTCCGGGGACCTGCGCCCCAGCGCCTTCCCCGCAGGCCCTGAGCCGGCGCTGGCCCTCAGGGACCCCCTGCGGGAGCCGCGGCTCCGGAGCGCTGCCCGGGAGAACTGGCTCCTCCTTCGGGTCATGGACACGGCTCGGACTGACCAGGAACTGTGGGAAAGAGAGAGAGATAAATGATATTCCGAGGTGTGCTCTTCGCAGGTCTCATCCCACCGTTCCACAGAGACGGCGGGACAGCTTCTGGGGCTTGATCTGAGGGTCAAAGGGCCATCTGAGGTTTGCCTAAAAATGCCCCTCGGCCTGGAAGGGGGAACCAGGGTCACTGGCCTCCCGGTTGGATGTGACTGTGACCTTTCACCTTTAGCTCCACCAAAATGAACAGCCCTCAAAGGGGGTCGTCGGTGGTGGCTTTGAAGTAAAAGCCAGGAAGGCAGTGAGGAGGGTCAGGCGGGGTACAGCCATCTCCCCTGATCCCAGTGTTGGAAACGCGTTACCCCGCGGGGCGGGGCCTCCGCGGGGCGGGGCCTCCGCGGGGCGGGGCCTCCGCGGGGCGGGGCCTCCGCGGCCCGGGCCTCCGAGGGGCGGGGCCTCCGAGGGGCGGGGCCTCCGAGGGGC
>NW_024070185.1:110018689-110025462 GCF_014754425.2 Oryx dammah
GGGGCGGGGCCTCCGAGGGGCGGGGCCTCCGAGGGGCGGGGCCTCCGGGGCCCGGGCCTCCGAGGGGCGGAGCAAGGAGACCCGTGACTGTGCCCAGCAGCCGGGGCAACCCCGGGCCTAAACAACACGGTCAGTGTCTCCTGGTTTGGAGGACAGGCTCATACCCAGGACCCAAGCTCAGGCTGGGCTGGTTCCTCCGAGGCTGTGGGGAGGAGGGGGTGCCCCAGGCCCTTCCCCCAGCTTCTGGGGCTTTGCTGACGACCTTCAGTGTCCTTGACTTGTAGATGCATCGTCAGAGCCCCGAGTAACGGTCACAAGATCCTGTCCCTGCTGGTGTTGCTGTGTCCAAGTTCCCCTTTGTATCAGAACACCAGTGACGCTGGAGTGGGCCCACCCTATCCCGTGTGCCCTCACCCCCACTTGATCTGCAGCGGCTCTGGTTACAGTCGAGGCCACCCTCCCAGGTCTGGGGATTAGGACTTCCACCTACGACCTTTTGAGACCCAACTCAACCCTGTTAGTCAGGCTGAGTGAGACATCGACAGACCTTGATGCTGATGGTGGCGATTCCACAGCACAGGAAGCCGTTCCCACGTGGGTCTGGTGCTGAGCATCTTAGCCGTCACCTCATTTAATTTCCCACCACCTAACAGGCAGGATTTGGACCCACGTCAGGAAGAGAACCCAGGACTGAGCAGCTGGGTCCACAGACCTCAAGCCTGGGGGGCTGCTGATCAAGGCAGAACCCGAGGCTGTTTAACACAAACCAACTCACTCTCCCCACTCACTATGGAAAGAGGATAAGTGAGAAACCCACCACCTTCCATGTTGCTGGGAATTAGGCTACTCGCTCATTTCCACCATCCCGGGGATGCGTGCCGGGAGGAGAAGGTGGGGAGTGGGCTGGAGAGCAACACGGCGGATGCCGGGTGTGCTGAGGGAAGAGTAGCCTCACGGATGCCCCCACGGTGACTCCGCGCTGAGTCCTGGGGCCTCGGAGCCGAACAGCAGCTGCTGGTCTTCCTCCTGGGACATGGACTTGGCTCGGCCCTCTCCTCAAAGGGGCAGGTGTCAGCTGCTGGGGCCTGAGGGCTCTTTATCACCACCCCTTTCGGATCATTTAAGCAGGTAGATGCTGCGTAATTGCCATCGGCATCCTGAAGTCCACACCGAGACAGGTAGGGGCTGCCCTAACCCGAGGTAACCTGGCTGCTCAGTGTGTGAATATCAGAGCTGAGAATGCCCTGGGGAATCAGACACTCAGGAGCGCAGGACAGCTGGTCCTGTGTGGCTTCAAGCTTTTATATTGTACAAATAAGTCAGTAAATATTAACAGAAGCATAGGTCCATCCTACCTCATTGTCCAGCAGGCCTGCTTCTCGCTCTTGACTCTAACGTCGTTTTCCTTCTCTTGTCTTTAAACGCGACCTGCACGTAAGTCCCCCACCCCCACGCCCGGAGGCCGCCTGGCCATCAGCAGCTGCAGCAGCTGCCCTGCAAGTTCCTGGCTGCCCTTGACTTCTGCAGAACCCTACGTCCCTACGCCTCGAGCCATCGCCCTGCTGGGCGCCCCGGGGGAGCAGGCCGGCCCAGAGTGTGTGGCGAGTGTCCTTGTATTCAGTCCCCACCCGGCTTGGGTTGGGCTTGAGAGGCAGGATGGGGAGTCCTCTGGTCCATCCGAGGTTCCCAGGGGACCTCCCCAAGGGCCCTGCCCGCCCCCGCCCCTCACTCTCCCTCCCCAGCCGTCTCCCCAGCCCTCTCCCCGCTCAATCCCGCCCTCCCAGGGACTGACCATCTATCCCGCCAGGGTCCCCTGAGCAGTGTTGCTGGCTGGCTCTGTCCTTGCCATCCCCAGCACTCAACAGACGCCTGATGGGACACGCTTCCCCACACCTCGTTTCTGGAGGATCTAGTCACTTGATCCTCACCAGGCTCCAGCTGAACCACAGTACGTGTGAACGCTTCTTTCTCAGTTGGTCTCATGGAAGGATGTGCGGCGTGTCCATGTCACCAGCCTTGTGGCCATTTTGTGATTCCTCCTCTCGTCCGGCCTGGTCGGACGGCAGTGACCACACTGATGCTGGGGTCCCCACGGGGCTGCTCCGACCTTGTCTGGAGGAGCTTCCTCGGCGGAAGGGGCTGAAGATGCTCCTTCAAAGGGCTGTCGAGAAGCAGGGGCACCACATGTCCTCGGTGCGCTGTTCCCTATAAGTGTCCAGAGTGTGAAAGGAGGGTCCTGCACCACTTCAAACACCTGAGGAAGCAAGCTGTTACGCTCCCAAGCGGCAATGCGCTTTCTGTCCGAAATAAACGGCACAAAGGAGAAGAGTGAGTGAGATGAGTGGATAGATGACGAAAGTTCTGGGGTCAAAAGGGTCACGAGATGCGGGGGGAGCACAGTGAGGACCCCTGAGCCCGCCTAGCTGTGGCGCTGCCCTTGCTTCACCCAGAGGGGGACAGGGACTGCGTCTGAGGAGAGAGATGGTCCTCTTGCGAAGACAATCAATCACCAAAATAAATGCAAAAGTAACTGAGACAAAAGCCAGTTTGGGCATATAAAATAGGACTCTTGAAATTTTAAAATGCAGTTGAAGAACTGAAAGATATATTTGGAAAAACTTTCTGAAAGATGGAGAAGAAAGATAAAGAATGAAAAGAAAAAGCCAAGCATAATAAGATCTCATCAGCAGGATGCCTGAGTGCTACGTGCTAAGTCGCTTCAGTCCTGTCCATTTCTCTATGACCCCATGGACTGTGCCCTCCAGGCTCCTCTGTCCGTGGGATTCTCCAGGCAAGAACGCTGGAGGGGGTTGCCAGGCCCTCCTCCAGGGAACCTTCCCAACCCGGGGGTCGAACCCGGCTCTCCTGATTGCAGGTGAATTCTTCACCGCTGGGCCACTGGGGAAGCCCTGTCAGGACGATACATGTGACAATTCAAGTGCGCTCAGTAGACGCTCACAGCGCACGCGCACTCACAGTAAAGACGGTACAGAAGTTAGGAAGGAAGGAAGAAGCACCTTCTCAGCAACCAGCAGGCTTCACGCCGTGTGCGCAACGAGTGCCGAGCAGCAGGCGCGGAGAACAGGTTCCTCAGTGACCCGCGCGCCCGGAGCGAGGGCGGGGGCGGGGGCAGAATGCCCGGCTGCTGGCAGCGAGGTGGGGCAGAAACCCGGGGGGCGGGCCTCGCCCTGCCCTGGTGTCCCGAGGGCGAGGGGCAGGCGAGGCCTTGAGAGCCCCCTGGGAGCTGCGTCTCCTCCTTGAGCGCGCTCGGTGCAGACACGTGTGAGGCATGATTTTCAAAAGCGAAAATAATAATAATAGTCCCTCTGAGACTCTGATTTCCTAAATAAATGTCCCAGAGGGAATGTCTGCCACTGACTTTTACGCTTGATCTTAGGGAGAAGACCAAAAGGATGCCGTGGACTTTTAATGTTAAAGAAAAAAAAAAAAAAAAGCAAGCTTGGCTTCCGCGAAGAGGGAATCGGTTTGGTTCTGAATCCTGGCGGCACCTGGGCAGGACGCCTGACCCAGCCGTGGCCGCAGGAGTGGGTGTGGGTGGGACTCGGCCTGTCCCCGGGAGGGAGCCTCTGTCTTCCTGCAGCAGAGCCTGGGGTCTGGCCGCAGGGAGCCGCCTCCTAGCTCAGTGACGTCATGGTGCGCCCTCCAGGGGCTCCGTGGCCTTGACGCCTCTGCTCTCCCACGCCCTCTGTAGCGCCACTCTGGCTTCCAGAGCATCTGCCCGCAGGTGCGCCGCAGGTTTATGTGGCAAGCGGAGCAAACCAGAATCTCAAACCCAGTATAATTCATGCTGAGAATAGGAGTTGGCCCATGATTAACAGCTTGCTTGTCACTTGTTCATATATAACTTAATTGTTTAATTTTTAATTATTATGAGCTATTTGTATGTGTATTTCTTGATAACGTTGCTCACACTGAGTTGAATATTTGCTGCTTGTAAAGTGTTCTTATAGCTATAGTTTCAGAAAACTATTTTAGAAAGGCACATATGCCATAGTATCAAAACTGAGTGTGTTGTCAATGTACTAACTTGTTTTAATCTGTGTTTTAGTAGATTTTAAAAGTGAAAGTATTAGTTGGTTGGTCGTGTCTGACTCTGTGACCTCATGGACTGTAGCCTGCCAGGCTTCTCCATCCATGGGGTTCTCCAGGCCAGAATACTGGAGTGGGTAGCTAGTCCCTCCTCCAGGGGACCTTCCCAACCCAGGGATCGAACCCGTATCTCTGTGTTGAAGGTGGATTCTTTACCATCTGAGGCCACCAGGGAACCCTTCAGTGGATTATGTTCTGTTTTCTCAATCACTGGTGTAGCCAGTACTTATTGGAGTGATAGGTATGGAATTTCTATTTTACCCAAACCTACTGTTTTAAACTTTTGGGGGACTTTTTTTTCAGTTCTTTCATCCTCTCTTTTTCTTTACACCCAAAATAAACTAGTTTTTGCATATTTATAGGCACCACTGTGCTGATCTAACTCTTCATTATTCTTTCTTCTGTTGTTCCTGGAAACTCACATAGCAATGTCGTATCTATCTTGTTTTATACTGAATCACCCACGTCTAGCAGAGTGCAGGTGAGTGAGCCCCCTAGAAATGCTAGTTAATTAAAGACATTCCCATTTAGGAGCTATTTACATCACCGTGGCTGTAAATGAGAAAGTGGAACTCAGAGATATTATGTAGGCATACTAGTAAATATATATACAGCGATACTGTGTAAACCTGCTACCATTCACTGAGCCTTTATGGTTAGCTAGATCCTTCTTGTATATTATCTAATTCAGAGATTGAAAAATTCCAGGAAATTCATGCTTATGAACAACGAGCTCAGATTACGAGGAAGTACGTGGTAGTGCTTTTGTGAGCCAAGTCCATCTGACTTCAAAGCTTTTAACCATTAAACATTTTACTGGTCACTTGTGTGACGTGATCTGCCCAGTTAGATTTAGGATTCATCGTGCACCAGTGCCCGGGAGTACTGTCTTCCTTTACCGTCTCTCGCTTCCTTTTTTTTTTTTTCTCTGTCAACAAAGCCGTTTTAACCAGCCCCGGGTGCAGCACCCAAGACAAAGACGGGTGATTTGGCTGCTCCAGAGTCTTGGGGACCCAAGTGCTGAGCCCTGGGACAGATGAAGCGGGAGAGTTTGGGGAAAGGTATCCCAAGGAGGAGGTGGTGGGGGGGGGGTGTTCTTTTGTTCTAAATGGCAAAGTTGAAAAGAAGGAAGACAAATCTGGTCTAATTCCTTTCTCTTTCTGGGAATTTATGAGTTTAAGTCCTCTGCGGTCTGTGTCCTTGTGTTCCTGGCAAGACACACAGGTGCAGACTCTTAGTCCTTGTCTGTGTGATGAAACCAGGCCTTGGGAAGATTAAGTGTAAAAGGGAAGGATTTACAGCTCAGCCCTAAGGTCAACAGAGGCAGATGGGCGACGGGCTCCCAGGTAATGGAAGGATGGCTGAGTTCCAAGGACAGTGACCCAAACGCCTTTGACTCTTTCTTATTTGACTCAACTACCTAGTTGCCTGTTGTTCAAAACAGGAATTACGAAGCTAGTTGACATCCCACTTGAGCATTTTGCTATTGTCTATGACAAACCGGTTAGTTTGCCGAGAGGTTTTCAGTTCCTATAAAACAGGAGTGAGTGGCAGTGGGCCCTTTAGAATGACAAGCCAGTATGATGGAGTGTCCATGACACCTGTTGGGGTAAAACATTTTTGGGTGAAAGTCACCACCTGAAGGCTCATCTGGGACCCTAGGACCTGATTCCCAGTCCTGGTCTCAGCCTTTCCAGTTCTTCCCATGGTGGGGGGCAAAGAAGGGGCCGTGTAAACACCCAGCAGCCCTGGGGACAGTCCTTGCCTGGTGGGGGGCTGGGGGGATATTGTGTGAGCACCCAGCAGCCCTGGAGATTCCTTGCCTGGTCAGGGGTTGGGAAGAGGTGTGAACACCCAGCAGCCCTGGGACAGTCCTTGCCTGGGGGGAGGGGGGCGGTGTGCACACCCAGCAGCCCTGGGACAGCCCTAGACCTTCAAGCAAGAGTGCACGGATTCTCCATGGCTCTCCCAACAGCTAACTCTGGAGCTTTGAGAAAGTGTCTCAACCTCTCGGAGTGTGGGTTTCTTCACTCAGAAAGTTAGGGTCGTTTGGCTGACAGGTAAATGATGTAATGAACAAGAAAGTGGTGTTGAGCAGAGTCCCCTGGCTCCGCAGGCGTCACAGAGACCAGCCTTGTCTGATAGCCCCTGAGCCCCTGGAGAAGTCACAGTCTGAATAAACAGGGATCACCCTCAGATTCTGGTTTGGAATGACCTCGCTGTGCGCCAGGGCCTGCTCCTGCCTCAGACATGAAGAGGAGAATCCAGTAAGGAGGCCTGGAGGGCTCGGCACTGGTCCCCCGCACCAGGAGTTCTAGAACCTTCTCAGTTGGAGAATGTCCCCAGCATGCACAGATGACTTGGCTAGCAGGGAACAAGTCTTCCCAGACAAGTCTTCTTCTCCCAAGGGAGACCCTTTCTCGGAGCCTAAGCAGGAGCCCCAAGTCCAGAAGGACACTTCTCTCGGGGGCCATTGTCCATCGATAGGACAGCAGCCACAGTCCCTCGGGAAAGCCGGAGGGCCCGTGGAGGCTGCAGAGGGCCCGTGGAGGCTGCAGAGAGCGCATGGAGGCTGCAGAGGGCCTGTGGAGGCTGCAGAGGGCCCGTGGAGGCTGCAGAGGGCGCGTGGAGGCTGCAGAGGGCGCGTGGAGGCTGCAGAGGGC
>NW_024070185.1:110025472-110102952 GCF_014754425.2 Oryx dammah
AGAGGGCGCGTGGAGGCTGCAGAGGGCGCGTGGAGGCTGCAGAGGGCACGTCCTCTACTCACGTGCCCTCTTGGTGTCATCACAAGTCACGAGGTGTTTCACCATGTGGTCCTTGTTTTGTAGATGGAGAAATCGAGGCACAGAGAAATTAAGTGACTTCGCCACAGTCGCAGGCTGGGGAGGACCCGGACCAGAGCAGAGAGACCTGACTGTGGGCCTGTGTCCTGCCCACGGAGTCACGCTGCCTCCATTCCTGGGAGAGAAGACTTCCTGCAAGGTAACCCCGCTTCCCCGGCCACTACTCAAGAATGCCTACATCCATCATCTCTGATTCTCGCTGATCTTTCCTGGTAGATTTCTTATGAACCCAAACTTCCCAGAGTCTGCATTGAGATGAGGAAGCAGCTTCCATCATGTGAAGCTGTGCGTGGAGCCGGGTCTCGGTTACCTAGGAGACAGAGATCGGGGACAGGGCAGCTGGCGGGAACGGCTCCACTCAGCTTGATCCTCAAGCTTGGTGGTGCCAGAAGCGCCTCGTTTCTCTTCATTACACCTTCCCTGACTATCCCACCGCCACACAGGTCCCGCCGCCACCTGCTGCCTCCTCCCCGCCTGATGATACTGGAGCAGTGAGTGGCCGCAGGTTGGGGGCAGCGGGTGAGAGGCAGGGCTGGCTAATGGCTGATGACAAAGCAGCTCCTGCTTGTGAGTAGCCGGGGAGTGGAGGAGGGAGCTGGGAGCTCAGGCTCCGGGTCAAGTCTGAGCTGCCCACCGTGGAGGCCGAAGCGCCGGGGTCCCTCCTCCCCGTCTGTGCAGAGGGAGAGCATGATGGTGGAGAATGCGGGTTAGGAGGACAATGGTCCTCGCGCTGTTGGACCCTACGTCCAGCCCCTCCTGGGGACACAGCTATGGCCTGGAAGTTGCTCAGCCTCCAAAGCTTGATGGAATCCGTGAATGTGCAGCTTTTTGGTGCAGTTAATATTCTGTTATCTTCAGTACGGCTCAGCCTGACCAGTGTGCCTTTTACTACGGGGATCAAATAATAAACTAAGTCCTGCTTCTGGATGTAAAGTTCACAGTATTCACTGAGTTATTCTACTGCTTTCATTGGTTCAACAGTAAATTTCTTACATTCTAGGCTTTCAGTATAAAACCATTTAAAGCTCCCCCAAAAACCTCTCTTTATTTTTAAAATAAACATTGGGCTTAAAGATTTTTTTTAAGGTACGCTGAAATAGTTCCTTCATGGTGATTTTTCTAAGCATGACTCACTAGAGAGAGAATCAGAAACCCAGGCAGTGGTACCCGGTTGCCCCTTCCCCAGGCCCAGGGGAGTCCAGAGCCCGCATGTAGGCCAGAAAGCCTGCATACCACCACTCCCGCGTAACCAGTGAAGCTCGTACAGCTCCAGTCTCAGTCCCACCCGAAGAGCAAACTCAAAGCACAGCTTGCCTGGACTTCCGATGGAAAAGGCCGGGTGACCATCGGCGGGCTGGGCCCAGGGCAGGGGTCCTGCAGGGGCAGGGGCCTCGCCCACACTCCCGGTGTAGGCCTGGGCAGTGCAGACCCCCGCACACCTCATGCCCTGAAGTGTGCACACCTGGCTGAACCTGAGCCTCTCTGGGAGTTTCTGGACATCGAAACGTGCGAGAGGGGAGTGTGCCTGTCTCACTGTTTCACTCGGCAGCCCCCGTGGCGGGTGGGGGCGACTCCCCCAGGGCTTCACGTGCAGCCCCCAGTGGTTTGCTAGGCGTGGTCCAAGTTACCTCCTGCAGCCTTCACAGAGAGGAGGTTCACTCTTTTCCAAGAATGTGTGAAGTATTTATATATAAATGTTCTTTGAACTGAAGTATAGTTGGGGCTTCCCTGGTGGCCCAGACAGTAAAGAATCTGCCTGCAATGCAGGAGATTCAAGTTCGGTCCCTGGGTCGGGAAGATCCCCTGGAGAAGAGAATGGCTCCCCACCCCAGTACTCTTGCCTGGAGAATCCCATGCACAGAGGGGCCTGGGGGTACACAGTCTGTGGGGTCACAAGGAGTCAGACGTGACTGAGCAACTAACACTTTCGTAGTTAATTTACAATGTTGTGCTGGGAGTGTACAGAAGAGTGACTCGGTCGTACGTAAATCCGCGTGCGTTCTTTTCTCAGATTCTGTTCCCTTATATGGGACGATAGACAGTAGGTCCTTGTTGGTTATCTACTTTATATATAGTCATGTGCGTGTTTATCCCAGTGTTCATGGAGGCTTATTTCTCAGAGAGCAAAACACACTACAGAGCCGGGAGCTCAAACAGGGTTGGCCCTGGAATAAACAGAGCCGTCCACAGAGGGGCCAGCTGGGGCGGAACCTTCCCACAGAAAGAGGCGCGTGTTAGTGGGGGGCTGGTATTCATTAATTGAGGGGTTAGTTGCAGGATTAACCATCCACCTAGAAGAAAATAAGTTTATCCCCAATATATATGAACAAGGATTAAAACCTAAATGTAAAACAGAACAGTTCTTAGGCAACTAGCAAGTGAGCCAAGGCTTTCGACTCCATGCTCACAAAGTGACGGCCTCCACGCCCTGCGGTGACCACTCGCCTCCCCCCGCCCCGCCGCCCCACGTGATAGCCCAGGCTTATTTCAGGTGCAGCAGGAGCATATATGACGAGGGGGAGTCTCCCCCTCCACGGCGTGACCGGCCAGGCCCCTCTGAAGCTCTGTGAGGTCCACACTCCCGGTAACCCGGAGCGCCCAGGTCCCCTGAACTGCCCAGGGCCTTTGCACATCCTGTTCCCTCGCCTGAAACATCTGCCCCAGCCCTTTTTTTTAACCTGAAACCTGAAGTTTTCCCTTAAAGCTCAGCACACATTTCAAACACTAAATGAGCTTGTGCTTTTTATTATATGTATTTTTACTACGTTGCACACAGAGTGATGAGTAGGTATTTGTTGATATGAAGGCTCAGGCCAGAGCTGCCCCTGTTCTCCCGGGATCCTCTGCAGAGTCTCGACTTGCTGTAGCTTTGCTCCAACAGCAGGTCCACCGGGTCTTTCTGTAGCGTCAGCTAGCAGAGCCACAGGAGTCTAACTAGTCTTCTCCCGGATTCCGACGTTTCTTGTCATAAATTGTGGAGGAGGTGAACTCTGCATCCATGGTGTCTCCTTTTTATTATTTTTTTAATTCTGTTGGCGTACAGCTGAGTTACTTATATTAACTTCCTGTATTAATTCTTGTATTAATTACCTGTAGTAATTCCTGTATTAATTTCTGTTGGTGGTGGTTTAGTCACTAAGTCATGTCTGACTCTTGCAAACCCGTGGACTGCAGCCCTCCAGGCTCCTCTGTCCACGGGACTCTCCAGGCAAGGATACTGGAGTGGGTTGCCATTTCCTCCTCCAGGGGATCTTCCCCACCTGGGAATCAAACCCAGTTCTCCTGCACTGCAGCCATATTCTTTACCTACAGAGCTATGAGGGAAGCCCAGTTAATTTCTGCTGTACCGCCAAATGACTCGGTTATTGACACAGATAAATAGAGAACAGATTATTTTTCGTATTGCTTCCCATTATGGTTTATCACAAGATATTGAACAGTCTCCTGTGCTATCCAATAGGACCTTGTTGTCTGTCTGTGCCGTACATTAGTGTTCAGTTCAGTCGCTCAGTCGTGTCCGACTCTTTGCGACCCCATGAATCGCAGCACGCCAGGCTTCCCTGTCCATCACCATCTCCTGGAGTTCACTCAGACTCATGTCCATCGAGTCCGTGATGCCATCCAGCCATCTCATCCTCAGTCGTCCCCTTCTCCTCCTGTCCCCAATCCCTCCCAGCATCAGAGTCTTTTCCAATGAGTCAACTCTTCGCATGAGGTGGCCAAAGTACTAGAGCTTCAGCTTTAGCATCATTCCTTCCAAAGAAATCCCAGGGCTGATCTCCTTCAGAATGGACTGGTTGGATCTCCTTGCAGTCCAAGGGACTCTCAAGAGTCTTCTCCAACATTAGTGTAGCAGTTTGCATCTACTAATCCCAAACTCCCATCCTCCCCACCCCACCCCCCACGCACAGGAGATTTTGCCACGTCTCTTCCACCTAGAACACAGCTCTGGCCACGCTGGTATGTGTGTGTGCCCAGTCACTTTGGTCGTGTCCAACTCTTTGCAACTCCGTGGACTGTAGCCCGCCAGACTCCTCTGTCTATGGGATTTTCCAGGCAAGGATACTGGAGTGGGTTGCCATTCTCTTCTCCAGAGGATCTTCCCGACCCAGAGATCTGAAGCCGCGTCTCCTGCTGGACAGGGTGGCAAAAGGTGCAGGCCGGAGTGGGGTCTGGTGAGGGGGGCTGCCGTTGTTACTGCTCTGCTCTTGTTGGCCCTTCTGAGGTGCTGCGTGGCGTTCTGCAACGAGCAGTTTCACTGTGTTTAAGTGAGTTACATTCACCCGTCCAGCAGTGTGTTCTTGACCCAAGGAGGAAGTGTAGAGAGTGGCGGTTTTCCGGGCCCTGCACCAAAGCTGTCACACAGACGATCTTGGGCAAGTCCTGGGTAAAGGGAGCAGACTATAGATGCCACCCTTAGAGAATTGTGTGAGGATTGTGCAAGGTAGTAGATGGAGACACCCTGCGACCTCCAAGTGTAAGTCCTGCCATGACCACCAGGAGGGGTCATGACCCCGGAAAGCGCCCTGATGGTTCAGACCAAGGTGCCTGCAGTCGCCCACAGGGCTAGACCCCAGAGAGAGTAGCCGCCAGGAGAGAGCATGTCCTTCTGACACCACCCACTTCCCACGTACGTCCCTGACCAGGTTACACACTTCAGCTACAAGGAGAAGGCGGACACTATGCGTGCACGTTTTTCCTTCCTGCAAGCTTCACCGCTGTCTGTTCTATTCTCCCTACGAGTACAACTCAGGTTGACTGACCCCCATGTGTCCTCATTAAAGTCTTCCCCTGCAGGGCCCCTGCAGGACCAAGGTCTTGCTTGTTATTTTTAAACATCGCGGGTAGACTGCCTGGCCCTTCCCCAGCAGCCGACCCCCCCTTCACAGAGGGACACTGTCCCTAAGACCCCAGCCGGGAGCACGCTGACTGCCTTCTCTCCCTGCAGATGGAGGTGGACGCCGAGGAGAAGCGGCATCGCACGCGGTCGAAAGGGGTCCGAGGTACGTCCGTGCCTCCCGGCCCTCGGGGCCCTGCTGGGGTCACCTCCGTCCTGCAGAAGCCCTCGGGCGGGGCCTCCGGGTGGTTGTCTGTGGCTGGGGCAGGGCAGGGGGGCGGGCGGCGGCAGAGTGGGGGTCTAGCGATGGAAGAGAAATGAGCGTCTCTTTTCCTCTCTCTGCAGTTCCCGTGGAGCCGGCCATCCAGGAGCTGTTCAGGTCAGTGGTCCGCACGCGTGCCCAGCGGCGGTTGAGAACGCACCCCTTGATAGAGAGCGGGCTTCCGCGCTGCCCGGGGCCAAGGGCCTGCCCTCGCCCCCGCCCCTGCCCCCGCCCCCGGCCCACCATCCCGGGGCACCCGAGTGACCCGTCCGTTCCTCTTGCAGCTGTCCCACCCCCGGCTGTGACGGCAGCGGCCACGTCAGCGGAAAGTACGCGCGACACAGGAGGTAAGGCCGCCGACTCGGCGCGGAGCCGCGTGACTGGCGGGCACCGCCTTGGCGAGGCTCCCTGCGCGCCCGGGCCGGGGGCTCTTGGCGAGGCTCCCTGCGCGCCCGGGCCGGGGGCTCTGGGAGCCGCTCGGACGGCCGCCTGGGGCAGCGTTTGCCCGCGCGCGGGGGACAGGCGGGGTCGGCGCGGCTCCTCCCCCTGGTTCGCGGGGGCCCAGGTGTCTTGTCCCGCTTTCTCCTTCCGTACGTAGCTCAGGATGGTGACCCTCGGGTGGTGGAGTGAAGGGCGGCCTTCCTGGTCTTTCAGCGGGAGCTCGACCGGTCCGGGGGAGGAAGGCCAGGCCCCAGGCGGCCGCGGGGACGGTCTGGGCTGGAGGGGTCAGGCCCGGCCAGGCTCCAGGGGCTCATGGGCTCCAGGGCTCCGGCGATGTTGCTCCTCAGCCGATTTCAGAGACACCGGCAGCACGCGGCGGGGAGGGGCTTGTGGCGGCCAGGCTTCAGCCGAGGCTGCAGGGCAGGGGCAGGTCGCCGGAAGGGTCTCGTCTGGTGGGCCCCCGCCCTGTGGTAGGAGGCAGCTTCCCCTTTCTGCGGAAGGTCGCAGAAGCGGGCACCGGCCAGGGCTCACCTGTGGCCGACCCCCGGTACCCAGGCTGCGGGCCTGCCACCCGGCGAGCAGCCTCCAGGGGCCGGGCCCAGGTCCGCGGGCCCAGGTGGGGCGGCAGGTGCTGCAGCCCCCAGGCGACAGTCCTCGCGGCCTCGCTCACTCTTTCCTTCTCAGCTGAGCGCTAATTTACCGGTGAAATCAAGCAATTATGATGATCGTCCTTCAGCAAAATCAAGGGAAAATTACAAATTACTCCAAAATCCCCCGCGCTAGCGTTTAGGGAGGCAGGGAATTTTAATGGGCACCCACGATGAAACAGTCTCAGACTGGAGGAACAGCTAGCCATGGTTAAGAGAATTTTGTGACTTAAATTATTATATTTAATGTATTATATTATTATCTTACTGTGCAAAATTATCGAATTATCTGATTTAAATACATGGTTTATTTCAAGTCTTTGCTATTTGATGGAGTATATATGTAAATTCTTTTTTAAAAATCCTGTTTTTAAAACCTGACCGGTTTATGTTCACGATGGGGAAAAACAAGCTAGCCAACTGTGAGGGGGTTTTTCCCCTCATCACCTCGTGTGTGCATGCCTGCTCAGTCACTTCAGGTATGTCCTGCTCTTTGCAAGCCTATGGACCATAGCCCGCCAGGATCCTCTGTCCATGGGATTCTCCAGGCGGCATGACTGGAGTCGGTTGCCATGTGCTCCATGGGAACTTCTCGACCCAGGGATTGAACCCGGGTCTCTGACATCTCCTGTATCACCAGTAGCTCCACCTGGGAAGCCCAATCATCTCATGATTTATCAATAGTTAAACTTGATTATATTGCTACTAGAAGGAATGATTAAATTTGGCTAAAAAGTTTTAATTAGATGTCAGCTAGTTTTAATTAGGTGTCATAACCACACATTTGCAGGAATACTCATGAATTTCCCAAAGAATTGACTCAAGCCTTTGTATTTCTACCCACAGTGCTCCCCATGATTGTGGACCCCATGATGGGTCCTGTGGGAGGCGGGCTGTGTGTACCTCCGCCCCGGGGTCCTCTTCCTGTATAGAAAATGGTGCTTAGGCTGAGGCTGCGCCAACTGAAGACAGCCAGGCTCCACTCTCCTCTGAGACTCAATGCTGATGAGAGCACAGAATGCCCTGAATTGTGCAGGAGCGAAGTAGATGAAATTTTAGAGAATATTCATAGAAGCAGCCAAACTGGAAATTTTTAAAACAAAAATAATTTTAATTTTAAAATTTTAAATGGCGTTATTTTTACCGTGAATCTTAGTGTATACAATTATTGGAATTTTCACTATTTTACTAGTGAAAAGGGGTTAGTGACTCAGGAGGCATACTGGGGGGTCCCGGGACACAGACACTCGGCTCAGTCTCCTCTTGGCCACCAGCGACCCGGGGGCTTTGGGTGAATTATTTACCTTTTGTCTGTCCTTAGTCACTCCGCGTGTCCGACTGTTTGTGACCCCGTGAACTGTAGCCCACCAGGCTCCTCTGTCTGCAGGATTGTCCAGGCAAGAATCCTGGAGTGGGTTGCCATTTCCTCTTCTGAGGGATCCACCCAGGGATCAAATGCTCATCTCTTGCATCTCCTGCATCGGCAGGCAGATTCCTTACCGTCAGCGACACCTGTACGGGCTTCAATTTCTTCGGTTTTAAAACAAGAAAGTCGCAGACTTTGTTGCGTGCCTGCTAAGTCACTCAGTAGTATCCAACCCTCTGCGACCCCATGGACCGTAGCCCAGGAGGCTCCTCTGTCCATGGGATTCTGCAGGCAAGAACGCTGGAGTGGGTTGCCATTTCCTCCTCCAGGGGATCTTCCCAACCCAGGGATCAAACCCGAGTCTCTGACATCTACCTTCATTGGCAGGAATGTTCTTTACCACTAAGGCCACCTGGGAAGCCCACAGACTTTGGTATGTAAAGCTCATTGCCATTCAGAATGCCACGTCAGAGATATGACTTCTCTCCCAGGAATCTCACTGAGGTGGAAGGCTTCTAAGTTCTATTTTTCAATGGCTATATATTATCAGAAATTTTTAACTAAGAGGTGACATTTGAATTCCTCAGACTGAAAAGGTGGTCCTTGTAGTAGGTAAGATTCTTGTACACATCAACATCTCTTGACTGTAGCTATTTCACTTTGTGAGATTTCAGTTATATCTGGCTTTGTTTCTTTCATTTTGAAGAGGTAGTTTCTGCACCATGACAGCTATTCGTGCACGTAGATGCCTGCACCCCCCACACACAGGTGTCACCTTGCCCACCTGCTGAGGCCCGGCGCGCCTGAGACGTCTTCAGATAGGACCAGCAGCTTGGGTCTCGATGAAGTTGCCCATCATTGCAGGTTTCTACTTGGAGGAGGAAATGGCAGCCCTCGCCAGTGTTCTTGCCTGGAGACTCCCGTGGACAGAGGAGCCTGGCGGGCTGCAGCCCACGGGGCCGCACAGAGCTGGGCACGACCCAGTGGCCGACACTCAGGTTTTCACTGACGCACTTTTCAACGAATGTGCTCCTCTTAAGGCTACAGTTTCGCTTTACTCACTCATCATGTCAGTTTGTAGCTGAGTATAAAGACATTCTTTTAGTGTATTGATATCTAGCTGTTTGAACATGCAAAAATTAATTTGAGGCAAGTGAAGGGAATGAACAATGTAAAAAATAAAATTTTTTGGAAATTTGATTTCTAGTGGTAAAATGAAGTCTACCAGGTAATCTTTATTTTAGCATAATCCCTAAGAGAATCAAATACTGGTCAGAGTTTCAGTGTGCCATTTCACTGCTTTGGAGGGCCCGCATGGCAGTGGTCATGTCCCTGGGCAGAGGCCGTGGCCCTGGGCGGTGGTCATAGCCCCAGTCGATGGCCGTGTCCCCGGGCAGTGTCTGTGGCCCTGGGCGGTGGCTGTCGCCCTGGGTGGTGGTCATAGCCCCAGTCAGTGGCTATGTCCCTGGGAGGTGGCCGTGGCCCTGGGCGGAGGCCGTGGCCCTGGGCAGTGGTCATGTCCCTGGGCGGTGGTTGTAGCCCCAGTCGGTGGCCGTGTCCCCGGGCAGTGTCTGTGGCCCTGGGCGGAGGCCGTGGCCCTGGGCCGTGGTCTTGCCACTGCAGTGGGGATTTGGTTTCCTGTGGATGCTGAGATGGGTGACGTTTTCCCTTGGTAAGGAAGGCAGAGCTATGGGTTCATAAGAAACTGGGAAGAGAGGACAGAGGAGGACCAACCACTGGGTGATACTTGTGAAGATCATCAATAGTCTGAATTCCCAAGGAATTTATGATTTACAGTTCTGGTTAAAAACGAAAGAGTGGGAGTTAAACTTCTCACATTATTTTATTGGATGTTCTGCCTTATCCAAAAGCCACATCCTTGAACTACAGATAATCAACTCAGGGTATTTGTTTGTGTTCATCGTTCACAGTTTGAACTGCCTGATAAGCATACACACAACTGTGCAAAGGGTGAATCAGAGAGAGAAACTAGGAAAACATGAGGGAAATGAAGACACAGTTTTACCAGAAACTCCGGGCACATCAGGGGCTGAACGTAGAACCCCACGTGGTGCTGAGTCGCCAAGCAGTCGCGGCGAAAGAGAGGAAGAGCAGTGCCTGAGCCTCTGCGTCTGACGCAGGCGCCACACCCGTCCCTCCTCCCGGCCACCCTCCTGGACCTGAGGCCCATCTCTGGATCCCTGCACACTGACCACAAGGGCCCCAGCTCAGTCGGCATTTTTAAGCCCTGATGCATGTGGTCAGCGTCCCTGGAATCTGCCTGCGATGCAGGAGACCAGGCTCAGTCCCTGGGTTGGGAAGATCCCTGGGAGAAGGCAATGGCCACCCACTGCAGTATTCTTGCCTGGAGAATCCCATGGAGGGAGGAGCCTGGTGGGCTACAGGGGGGTGTAAAGAGTCAGACACAACTGAGTGACTAACACTTTCACACGCACATGATCAGGGACAAAACCACCAGCCTTTATCTTCCAAAGCATTGTTAGTATCCAGACACACGACTCTGATTCTCTAGGCTCTATATTATTAGCACATAGTTATGATGGAATCATCGTGGAGTCTACGGTCAAGACCAGCAGCAATCCTCCTCCTTGAATCAGAATGCGGTCTCAGTCTCCATCCACAGCAAATCCCATCTCTTCCTTTCCACTCACGTCTTACATCTCTTGCACACCTGACTGCACACTCCACGGCCCTGAGTACACACAGCTTTTCCAAAATGGTATTTATGTGAGAGATGCTGAAGCTAGCATCTCAAACATGGGGGCCAATCCCAGAGCTGCCTTTGCAGGTGCAAAACTAACCCTCCACCATCTAAGTGAGTTCCCGGAGTCTGGTTCTTAGACACCCAGGTTCAGGGAGAGGCGCATCCTGGATCCTTGCTCTCCTCCTGGGACCACCTCGTTCCTGCTGTGCAGGCAGACAGGTGACCTGTAAGCGTCTAAAACAGCCATGGGTGAAAAGAGCATTTCCGGGCCTACAGCCTGGGTGGCAGGAAGAAAATGAAAGACATGGAGGAAGAGTCCGTGAACCTGGAGTTGAGGAAGTCGCTGGGCTCTGGGTTGGTTGGCTGGAAGACCGCCTGTAGGCGAGGGGTAAAGGACACAGAGCCAGCCCAAGACTGGGGCCCTGAGCCAGCAAGGACAGACCAAGTGCGGGGAGAGCTGCCCAGAGCAAGATCCCGGCTGACCGCACGTCTCGCGGCTGGGGTCTCTGCCTGTCTTGGGTTGTGTGTGTGCTCCGTTGCACCCCATTCTTTTGCAACCCCGTGGACTGTAGCCTGCCAGGCTCCCCTGTCCACGGGATGGATGCTCCAGGCAAGAGTACTGAAGCGGGTTGCCATTTCCTACTCCAGGGGATCTTGCAAACCCAGGGATCAAACCCGCGTCTCTTGTGTCTCCTGCGTTGGCAGGCAGATTCTTGATCAGTAGCACCACCTGGGAAGCCTGAAGATAGGTATCTCATGGACAGACATGGAGTCAAGAGGCCCCAGTTCACTCCATCTGTAATTGTTTTCATTTGGTTCAGATACCTGAAAAAGAGATTGTTCAATAAACCAGAGAATTACATGACCTATTACAGGATAGCCAGAATGTGGGACGTGAAAACTTCCCTGCCAAAATTTACTCTTGAAAATTTGACTGAGATTGAAGACTCTAATGCCTTATAATCACAATTTTCTGTCTCCAAGTTGATATAAAATATTGTGTTAAAGATACAGTGCAAGTCGATGCTACAAAGGGGTAAATGAATAGATACTAAATTCATTGTCAAAATCAGGGCTAGTTTATCGTTCCACTGCTACTACCGAAAGTATCTGTTAGTCGCTCAGTCGTGCCTGACTCTGTGCGACCCCATGGACTGAAGCCCGCCAAGCTCCTCTGTCCTGGGAATTCTCTAGGCAAGAACACTGGCGTGGGTTGCCGTGTCTTCCTCCAGGGAATCTTCCCGACCCAGAGATTGACTCCGAGTCTCCTGCATTGCAGGCAGATTCTTTACCATCTGAGGCACCAGAGAAGCCTTATTGTTCTAAAGTCTTTATAAAATTTCCTAGTAAAAATTAGAGATGGGAACAATATTTATTAGTATCTATCACAGATCGGGACTGCCCTGGTGATCCGGTGGTTAAGAGGTCACCTTCCCGTGCAGGGGCCGAGGGTTCAGTCCCTCCTCGGGTAAACAAGGCCCCCATGTGCCTCTCAACCGAAAAACCAGAGCATGAAACAGAAACAATATCGTGATAAATTCAATAAAGACTTTAAAAATGTTCCACAGCAAAAAGAAATCTGAAAAAAAATCTATCACGGATTAATAAATATTAAGCAATGTAGAGGAATTTGACGTTTTAGCTTTCCTTTTAGCAGTCAGATGCATGCTGGACCATTGGAATTATCTGGCTTCACTGACTTCTTTCTGAACAGCGATTTTTATGTAAGTCTCCAACGAAGGAGAACATGTGTGGGGGGTGGGGGAGTCCCTAATGTGGGTTTATTCTTCACATCATCTGGTTTGTGAACCCTCTGAATTTACTTCTGACATTTAACGGATTTTATTCACATTTGCCCTTCACAGCTGTTTTGTTCAGGTTATTGTTTGTTGAGCACAGGGTTCTGGTGAGATAGTTGACCTGAAATCTAGCTGGAGAGTCTTGCAAAAGCCAGTTGATGGCCTTGGTATTATATTTAAATCCTTCCCAATTCAGAAAATTCAGAATGAAATCAATTTATCCTAAAATTAAAAGCTCCAAACGGTAGATTTCTTTCCTATTAGAAAATTATTGGATTCTCTCTGGCTTGTGCTGCGTGTTCCTCCTTCGGATTTTTTCCATCTCATATACCTTTGCACCCACCAGTGTGACTGCCATGGCGGCAGCCGCGGGTGAATAATTGCCTGTCTTCACGGGAGCTTGTTCTGGAGCTGGAGCTGAGGGCTCCTTCCTGATGCACGCACGCCTCATTTGGAGGCTGCCGGCAGCCTGGGGGCTGTATTATTCATGCCTTGACAGAGAGCTCTCACTAAAAGCCTTGGAACGGAGCCAGGCACCGGGAGAGACAGTGGAGCATGGCAACGTGCAACTGAGAGGAGCCTGGATAATCAAAAAAGAAAGAGAGAGACGGAGGAAGAAAGAAAAATAGGGACCCTATACTTCCCGTTTACTGGTTTCACATGGATAGAATTTGCATTTGCATTAAAATAAAAAAACCCTAAAAATAATTGCATTTTTTTCTAACCATGCTTGAAAGTTTAACACAATTTTCCACATTTAATTGCAAAGCTGATTTTAATTAGTAGGGCCCCACATGTGAAAAATGAAGACCCACTTGGGTGCGTGGCAACACTGCAGTGTCTGTTTATGCTCTAATTAATGTATGACTGCCGTGCAGCAGGGCGCACGCCTGGGTGTGGGTGAAGAATTCTGTGTGCGCAGCCACCCAGGCAGGAGCCAGGGCGTCCACAGCCCCTTCATTCTTTATAAGACATCGCTGGGCATTACCCATCCCTGAGCTTTACAACGCGCTTGTCCTTCCTACTGTCACTAATATTATAAGTCAGAAGCTAGGGCGCACCTATTTTACCATTTATTTGATAGCTTGCATGCATGGTTGCAGAGAAGCAAAAAGGTGGAGTTCTAGGGACTGGTCTGTATGAAGTGAGGATTCGGAGCAAGTGGGTTTCTCAGACTCACCGTTGATCGACGCCTTATGATGAACTGTCTGTGTGCAAACACACTTTAGGACTGCGATGGCAGTTCACCTTTACACACAGTAAATCCTCTATTTTTTTTTTTAAAAAAGCTTCCTGGCCATCACCCCCCAAAAACAATGTGTGTGCTGCTCATCTCCAGCAGGTCTGCCCGAGTGGACACCTTGCTGGCCCTGGCCGCGTTTGTTACCTATTTCAGAAGACAGTGTGACTGATTCGGTGTGTTTAAAACTGTCAGTAAAACAGGTAATGCATTGCAGGACAGATGTTTGACACTGGATAAAATTAAATATACTTTTAAAATAACTCTGCGTTCAAAGAGAAGGAATATAGGTATTTTCAGGCAAGGACTTGGAGAATCTCTCATATTTACAGTCTGTACTGGTTAAGATGAAACAAAGGACTTACCATCTAGGCCTGATTTCTTGACTGATGATTGCAAATGTATAACTACGGCTTTGAAGCCGCTCAGCACATACAGCAGACGTGGGTGTGCGGTGCGGCTCTGGTCAGGGACGACAGCTCCCTCCACCGTCTGCGCTGGGCTGTGGTGGGTACTCGGCCGCTACGTTTCAGAGCTGGTGTGTGGACGGGGTCTTGGCTGAGGCTGGGGCTGGGGGCTGCAGACCCTGCCGCGGGGTCACGAGCCAGGAGCCCTGCATCCCTGCCGACAGCTGGGTCCGCGGCCCCAAGCTGGTCTCCAGAAACTATCTAGCGTTTGTTTTTAACTTTTCCAAGTTATAGATCAGGTGGGATAAGCATCTTTGCAGATAGTTTTGTGGCTGCTGGCCCTTCCTCGGGGTAGACTGTCACAAGGAGGAGTGGAGCTTGAAGGACATGAGGACAGGACTGGTTTCAGGAGTTTGTTTCCGGCAAGACGAGGCCGTCTGTGTTTACAGGAGCGGGGAGGAGGTGTCCTTGTGGCCTTTAGCAAATAATATGAGATAATTGTTTTTAAAGCACTTCCTTCTTATTCAGAAAGAAGTTTTTTTTTTTTTGTAAAAGGATAAGTTTTTAGAAGATGGTAATTTTTTAAACAATGCTATTGCTAGAAAATTCTGGGGAAAGGCATGTTTTGAAAGGTAAGCCATGCTTTCCTCCTCTTAAATGATCTCGCTCTTGTGAGCGGACTCCAGACTCCAGCGTCCTCCCACCTCTGAGACTGAGCCTTGGCTGAGACCCTCCGGAGCTCAGCGAGGAGCAGGTTCCGGGCGATGCTCAGGGCGAGGCGGAAGGTGAGAGGCTCCGTCCTCTGTCACGGCCACCTGCCCCCACCCCCACCTCACATTCCAAGCCTGGGGGCAGAGGCCTCACCAGACCCACAGCCAAGGGTGTCAGGGAGGGTCGGAGCCCCTGAAGGGGACACTGCGCCTGAACGTCTAGACAAGTGTCTTTAGATTTCAAATGATAAAAATGCAGGCCCGCAAGGACAGCAGGGATGGGCATCGGGGCCCAGCACCTTCACTGCCCGGGGCTCCTCCGGCCCAGGTGGGGCTCCAAGTGCCTCGAGTCTCTCTGACCCCCGGCCGCGGGTATGAGTAGCCCCACCTGACCGCGGGGGTGCCGGGAGCTGGGAGCAGCGAGCGGACACTTCTGCGGCCACACAGAGGCCCTGGGGCCACCCGAGGGCTGCATCTCACACGGCCCTGCCCTTGGTGACCATCCCTAAGGTCACACGCCGATGACACGAGGCAAACGGATGCTTACCAGTCACTGCACAGCACGGAGGTGTGGCCGTGTAGAAGACGCCCAGGACCAGGAACGAGCGAGCAGGCGCTCAGGCTGGATTTCAGTCTGGTGTGGAGACTCACAGAAATGACCACTTAGTTAAGCAATTGCACAGAGGTAGGTGTGCAGGGGTCCCCTCGTGGCCAGGTAGAATACGACACTCCAGGCCGCATCGAAGATGCTCTGTTGGTCTAATTACTGAGTGGTCACGGCACACACAGTCATCCAGCAGAAGGGATATTTCCGGAAAAGGGACACCCGCCCGTAAGGTGTGTGACTCGTGTCAGCGACACACACACGTGCGTCCAGACGTGCAGGGTGCAGCTGAGGGTGTGCCCAGAGAGGCAGGAGGGGGGGTCCTGGGAGAACCCTGGACACACGGACACTCACCAGAGCCCGCAGCGTGGGGGCCCCAAAGCGCTGAGCAGGGGACAGGGCCGGGGAGAAGCGTCTCCCTTCCTTCCCGCCGCTTACAAATGCCACAGGCACAAGACACGATGAGGGTCCTTCTCCAGCAAACTGAAGCCGAGGCCCCTCAGCCACGCGCCTCTCAGCCTGGAGACCGCGGCGACGCACAGGGAACCCATGCGTGGAACCGCCGCAAGCTCCCGATGTGCCCGAGGCCGAACGCCTCATGGTGTCTCTTTCCAGTTTCTGCAGACATGATGAACCAGTGGTGCGGCGGGATTCCTACGGAGCAGAAGGCAGGGGACAGGCCCCTCCGGGTGGACGGTCCCGCGGGGGCCCTGAAGCAGGGCCGCGCCCTCAAGGCGGGCAGAGTCGGCTGGCGGACCCCAGGTCCCACGGCCCAGCCCCCTGTGCAAACCGAGGGAAGCCCAGCCACTCTGCACGGCTTGTCCTCAGGGCCGACTCCACCCACTGCGGGAGTAGGACCCTCAACAGGGGCACGGCCTGCGGCACCTGGTGGGATTCCTCATCATCCCTGCCTCCCTTTAGGGGAACCAAACCCCCGTGGGCTGTGGGCCTTCAGGAGGCGCCCTCCTGGAGGCGGCATGCCTGCTGAGCTGGGCCTGAGCCCGAACTCGGGGGACCCCCCTCCTGCCAAGCTGGGCCCCCCGTCACTGTGCTACTCCTGAGACAAGCAGGGGGAGGCTGGGGCTGGGGCCGGCCGCCTCTTCCCTCTCCGGACCAGCCTTCGGGTCCGAGTCCTTGGCCCCAGGGGGAGGAGGGGGCGCGGGGTGGCCGGCGCAGGTGGTCCCCGCGCAGGAGCTGCCGTCGGCCCAGGCCACCCGCAGGGCATGGAGGGACCTGTCCTGAAGGGACCTGCCTCTGGCCTTTGGTTTCCCATCTGTGGTTGCTGCTTTTCTACAGGACAGCCACGTGACACCTTTGAGCCGTCGTCCTTCAAATGCTGAGAAGCTGACACCCACAAAGAGGTCCACGCTCTCTACACCAGTCCTTATCCGTTTCTTTCCAGTATCTGATGGCTTTTGATTGATGAGAATCACCTATTTAAAAAAAAAAAAAAAACAAACAAGGAACCGGATGGCAATAGGCACCGTGAAAGGAAGCAGCACAGAATTCTAGAATGAGGAGCCTTAGCAATAAGGCCGACACCCCCAAGACCCCTCCCCACAGAAGCCTTCCACGGATGGGGGCGCCCCGGGGAGCAGAGGCCACACGACTCAGGTTCCAGAAAACGCCCTTAGAGACCCCGGGGGATGGACTGCCTCTTCCCTCTTCAGACGAGGAGCTGAGAGCCCCCCCCCGCCCCAAGGTCGCACAGTTAGCAGGAGGCTTCACGTCCAGCTCTTCTGGTCCACACCTGCGTGGGGGCCTTCCGCATCTGCGGGACTAAGACGCGTCTTCCTGCTTGACGCTGGGGAGGTGGGTGCTCGCTGAGAAAGCTGAGAGAAGAGAAGGAAAGTCCTCGTCCGCGTGGTGTCAGTGAACACGGAGACGGACACACGGACAGCGTCTCTGCACCCATCGGCCGCTGAGGGGTCTGACTCCCAATCAGGGAGGTGCCCCCCAGGGCATTCGGGCACGGCTGCGTCCCCTCCCAGGGCCCTTGTGGACCTTCCGCAGGACGCGAACGGGGCAGCTCTTACCCCCGAGCAGGGCAGGCCCCTCCACGGGCCGTCAGACCAGCTCACAGGCCTGCGGGGGGCGAGGCGCGGGGAGGCGGGTTAGCACCTTCTAGGGACAGGTGAGCCGTGTCCTCCTTGACCCCAAAGGAGGTGGGGGGCCTCACTGAAGGATCCAGGGGCTGGGCCACACAGCCTCTGAGCGACCAGAGACGCAAGCGCCCTCGTCCAGAGCCGGCGTCAGGGTCAGGGAGAGGAGCAGACCGCACGCGCATGCACGCACGCACACGTGCACACTCAGACCTCCCAGAGAATGGCCTGTGGGACCCCTGCCCACACCACTGGCTTCTGCCACGTCGTCTCTGACAAGAGGGTCACAGCCTCCGTCAGAGCCGGGCTCGGTGTGCCCCCCGAGGGCACCCCCATCATCCACGTTCAGAACGAGGGTTGTGGAGCTGGGAACAGCGGGGACCCGGTCCTTGAGGGTGGAACCCGGTGCCCAGGGCCAGCCCGGCAGGGTCGCTGGGCCCCGGTCACGTCTGCACGTGGGGCGTGTCTGAGAGCCGGGCAGCAAACACAGTCAGGGAATCTCTTCTCACAGCGGGACCTCACGTTTCCAGTGGCTGTTAGAAACGTAAACGACTGCAGTAAAAATAGCTCAGTCCGGGTGAGCTGTCAGCCAGACCCTGGGTGGGGAGCCATACAGGCAGGATTTGGTTATACGTTGATGTGTGTGTGGCGGGGAGGGAGGTGCAGTGTGTGTCTCTCTGTCGTGTCCAGCTCTTTGCGACCCCGTGGACTGCAGCCCTCCAGGCTCCTCTGTCCATGCGATTCTCCAGGCAAGAATCCTGGAGTGGGTTGCCATGCCCTCCTCCAGGGGATCTTCCTGACCCAGAGATCAAACCCAAGTCTCCTGCAGCGCAGGCAGATTCTCTACCATTTGACCCACCAGGGATGTCCCTATAAGTTGATGCTTCCAACAACAACAAGTGCAGACTCAACAGCTTGTAACTACCCACTGCCAAAAAAAAAAATTAAAGGCAAGGCCGTTTTGTGGAGAAAACATACTGAACCCTCTTGATGATGACCAGATTTTTAGGCTCATTACTTGTAGCCCGATGCCCATTAAACTACAGTCTAGGCCTGTAGCACCCTGAGCGCGGGCGATCGCATCTGGTCACAGACCACAGGACAGCTCTGAGCATCTATGTGGCGTAGGAGCTTGCGTTTCTCTTGCCGGAAATGATTAGAAAATGCAGATTTAAGAAGCTTTGTAGTTTCTGTAAGGGACAGATTTTGCCCAGAACGAGTTTCTGCACGTGCATATTCTGTGTGTTTGCACATATAGAATGTGTATGTACAGCTCAGTGCATCCCTATCAGGTGTTTACACGCGATCCCAGGAGCGGTCATATTCATCTGAGCTAGGATGCACGCCCTCCACCCCACGCTGAACATGTAAACAGCTCCACCTTCAATTACCAGGACTTTCAGTATTCCACAATCGAATAATTCTTACCAGCCCGAGAAAGACAAAGTACTCTGTCCTGAGCATCTCAAGGAGAACTCTAGTATATATTTAAGGGAGAGTAAGAAATCGTTAGCTTTTCACTTGCATATATTTGCTTGTATATTTGTCCGTGGGACAAAGACGCAACTGGCAAAATCATAAATCTTATATAGCTTGATTCTTGATTCTTCCTATCAGTCTTTTTCATAAGTGGAGGACAGCTGATTTTCAGTGGTCTTTTAATTTCTGCTCTACAGCCAAGTGATTCAGGCACAAGTTTTTTCTTTTTCATATCTCTTTCCACTATAGGTCATTGCAAGACATTGGATGTAGTTCCCAGTTTTGTACTGTGGGTGTTTACCTATTTGTATACAGTACGTGTGTATTGCTTATCCGGCTCCGTCACCTTTCCCTTTGGGTAACCAGAAGTTTGTTTCCTATGCCTGTGAATCTTCCTGTTGTGGAAATAAGTTCATTTGTATGTTTTTTTAGATTCCACATGTAAGTGATACCATATGACATTTGTCTTTCTCTGCCTGACTCACTTTATTTAATATAATAATCTCTAGTTGCATCCAAGTTGCCAAAAATGGCATTATTTCATTCATTTTTTTGTGGCTGAGTAATATTCCATCGAGTATATGTACCACATCTTCTTTGTCCATTCATTTACAGACGCAATGTTCATTTACAATGGAATATCAAAGACAGAGCCTCCTGAACTCTAGACTGACCTGGAAGGACTTTAAGGAGAAAGCAGACTGAGATGGTCTTGGAGGGTCAGGAATAGAGGAAGTAGATGAGGACAGAGGGGCGGGGGGCGGAAGGAGCAGGGGAGGACGAGGGCGGGGTGGGGAGGACGCGGGTGAGGGCGGGGGCAGGACGAGGGGGGAGGATGGAGGAGCAGCAGGGACGGGTGCGGAGGAGGGAGGGGCGGGGGTGGTGGGGGCAGGACACAGGGGCGGGGGGAGGACCGAGGAGCAGCTGGGAGGACGGAGTGGCAGCGGGGACGGGCTGGGGGCGGGGGGACGCGGGGAGGGGCGGGCGGGTGCTGGGCTGCACTCACACCAAGGCTGCTCCTGTCGCGTCTTTGGGCTTTGGAAGAGCAGAGACACACAGGCTAATCCAGGTGAAAAGAACACGAGGGGGAGCGCACTGTAAGAATTTCAAGAATTGTTTAAAATACGAGAAACAGTCTCAGCAGCCAGATAACCTCATCTCGTGGAACGGGGTTTGGGAAAAGGGGGCCAGGTCCTGGGCATCTCCACCCACCCTCCCCCATGAGCCAGGGACCCACCAGCCCACTGCCTTTCCCTGCAGAAGTGTTCTTTTTGAGTCAAAATAAATTTCATAGTGATTATGTTTTATTTGAATCTTTAAACTGCCATTCAAGGCAATAAATATTTAATAACAGGCTACATCATTTAAAATTATATCAAAAAGTAAAGCAAATCTCTGCCTTCCAGAAACAGATTTTTTTAATTCTCTAAAGCAATAGGGTCAAGTAAACATTTTGAAAAATTATTCACTGAATGTCTTACAATTCCTAGAACATTTGTGTCACATTTAACTTAAAATATATATACTTTTCAAATCAGTCTGGCTCTTGCTTACAATAGTATACAGAGAATAAAAGAAAAAAATTAAGGAAATATGTCAATATATAGTCAAAACTGAATTGGTTTTATTAATATATACGTTCTTGGAAAGATATCAAACAGACATTTGGTATGCTAGCCACTTAATTGAATAATTCAGTTAATTAAATTACTTCTGAAGTATTCTTAAATGCCTTTATATATTCTAAGGACATGTAGGAATAACCCTTTAAAAATTCAGTGGTGAAAAGGAATGTCAGCTGTACATAGGACAACAAGAGGAAGGAGAGAATAACAAAATGAGAGCCCCTTCCACACAATCAGAAGGGATTTTATATATTTTTTATATTTATCATTTGCTGCCAAAAGCCTAAAATAGCCCATCTTACAGGTGGAAAACTTGAGGCTGATAGGGATTAAATTAGCTACCCAAAGTTGAATAGCTGTGTAATCTTGAGCAAGTTACTTAAGCACATGTTCTCGGCAGACTCACTTTTCTGTTGACGCAGCTCCAATGCTGCTCACAGACTCTCCACGTGCGTGATGGCCGGACCCTCGCTGTCTGTGTAGACATGGCCCATCCTTCCAGGCCACATCCAAAACCCAGCTCCCAGTACAACACCCGTCCTGGCCTTGTTACTCTTCTCCTGCTCGGGTGGGCTCCCAGAGGCCTCTGAGAGCTGTCCGGAGCTGCAGGTCTCTCCATGGCTACTGCTCCAGCAGACCAGGATTGCTGGGACCAGCGCAGACCTCCTCGGAGCCCTGGGCACTTGGATGGTTCCCTGTCCTCTGTATCTCCTTCTGCTGACCCTCCTCCCCTCCCTTGCCTCAGACACCCCTGTTTCCGGATGTCTGTCTACGCTCTCTTCTCCTCTCTCCACCCTCCCAAGGAAGCCAGCTCTATCCCACTGAACAGTGACCCCACAAACCAAAGATGCAAACCAGCCCACCCCTGACCCAAGTCCCCTCTCCTGAGTCCAGTCCTCTCCTGAGTCCAATCCCCTCTCCTGAGTCCAGTCCCCTCCCCCGAGTCCAGTCCTCTCCTGAGTCCAGTTCCCTCTCCTGAGTCCAGTCCCCTCTCCTGAGTCCAGTCCCCTCTCCTGAGTCGAGCCCCCTCTCCTGAGTCCAGCCCTCCTGAGTCCAGTCCTCTCCTGAGTCCAGCCCCTTCTCCACACCTCAGCCTTAGGAAAGGTTTTCAGTGAGCCCACCGCTCTCCTGATCTCGTCCCAGTGCCCCCAGGAAGCCGCTGACCAGCAGTGATGGGCGCCTCTGTGTCCAGGGCTGTCTCCGTGCTGCTGAGCAGCCACTCTGCACTGTCTCTCTGACTCTGTGTCTCTCCTGCCCCCTCCGTAGGCGGCCCTCTGTGAAGCTGTCCGACCCGCATCCTCTCCAGGCAGGTAGCTCTCTCTGCTCCTGTCCTGAGAGATGAGGGCCCTCTGCACCGCCCCTCAAAACGTCTCCTGCACAAATGAATCATTCAGCCTAGTTATTCAGCACAACCTGTGGGGAGCCCACTTAGCATGTGAAGATGTCAGAGAAGCAGAAACGTCACCATGTGAATGAGGTCTCGCCACACCCCAGTAAGAGAGGCAGGCGTGTGTCTCCCTCTTTGGAGACCGGAAAACAAAGACACGGTGAACCGTGCCTGGGCAGGGGGTCAAATGCCTTGTCTGAGGTTACTCAGCCTTGAGATTTTCAGCATATATCCCTGAGTATCTGTCCCTCAAAAACAGAATTAAAAGAGCACCCATCTCCGTGGGTCACTGCAGGGTTTCCTGGATCCATACGTGTAAAGATTTTAGGAAACCAGGCTCGGGATAAGTGTTCTGTGAGTGCTGGGCCGACAGTAGAGCCCAGCACTCCAGAATCTTGTTTGCACGGGATTTCCATTCTTCCAAAATGATCATTCATCCTCGACACACTGAGGCTCTGCAAGCAACCCAAGAGAAATGCCCGCCATCAGAGAAGAGACCACAAAGAGCGCTCGTGGGTGCGGGGCTGGCCTTGGCTCTCCTGTGCTCTCGAGCACAGACCACCTCACCCTAGACCTCGAGTCTCTGCCCGCAGCTGTGATGTGTGGGCCTTGGCTCTCCTGTGCTCTCGAGCACAGACCACCTCACCCTAGACCTCGGGTCTCTGCCTGCAGCTGTGATGCGTGAGCTGGGCGCGGGGCACACCTGGCAGGCGTGTTCTTCAGTGTCGGAGCCCCTGTCCCCATTTGTATGAAAACTGGAGAAGTGAAAATGTCAAGGGAAACATTAAAAGCAACATGGAAACCAGCCTCGAGAGCACGCAGTACACCATTTTTATATATGTGTGTTCACAGCGAGGTCTCATGGCAAGTAACCAATTGTCTAGAATAACCTTACACAAAAGACTAAACATGGTTTAAATCAAGTTAACATCAAAAGGACTGCGAACACTACAGCGCCTGCAGGATGTATGTGGTGCCCAGAAGCACAGAGCAGCGGAGAACGTCAAAGCCTGGGGTTCACAGGGCTCAGGCTGCAGCCCTCCCGCCCGTGACTCCCAGTAGCTCGCGGAGGCTGAAGCACGTGCTGCCGTGATCCTCAGCCGTCACACCTCCTGCCGCTCTGAAGTCTGCACCGTGGAGAGGACACACAGGATGCGTTTGCGGTCACCCTCGGGTGCTCTGTGTGCTGCAGACTGAGGGGGGTGCAGGGGCGTGAGGAGCAGTCCTGGGGACCCTGTGCCCAGGCCTCGGCTCGCCTCTCAGCTCAGAAGTGGGCAGAGCCTGCAGGCCTGGCCGCTGCCTCCTGCTGAGGCATCTCAGCTCCCGCGCAGTGCCCTGTCCATCAGAGCGGCGAGTCTGCTTCTGCTGTGGTTATCTGCTTTGTTCCCTTGAGCGGCCGGAACGGAAGGCTGAGCTTTGCTGCTGTCGGCTTCTCAAGACACTGAGCTGCCCCCTGAAGCTCAGCCCCCCTCCACTCAGCCCCCCCTCAGTGCCCAGGTCCTTCCCATAGGGCTCTCACTCAGCAGACATTTACCCAGAACCTACTGTGTCCAAGCTGGCATAGCCACAAGCCATCCGTGGCTCCTGGACACTTGAAATATGATGAGTGCATCTGAGCAGTTCATTTCAAAATCTCCTTTAATTGTCTTCAGGGGCTATGTGTGACTAGTGGCTGCTCTATTATACACTGCAGCTCTAAAAATAGAGCGAGCCGTTAACCTGTGGCCCATGGCTCAGTCCTGCGAAGGAGAAAGACAGTGTGTCAGCCCATAATCATGCTGGATGTGGTAAGTGCTTTCACTACTAATAAGTGAAGAAAACTGTGATTTGTTCATTCACGACATTCCTCGAGTAACGCTCACACCCGAGGTTCCCTCAGCAACTGTGGGAAAGGCAGCCGATGCCTGGTGGAGGCTGATGGCAACACTGAGAAACAGGAGTGAGGGGCGCAATGCTGACATGAACGCCAAGCCCTGGAGGAGCCCAGACCTGCCCGCGGGTGGTGAGGGCCAGCCCTGGCGCCGGCCACATTCATTCCTGGGGCTTCCTTTTGGCACCAGATTGCCACTTTTCCCGTAGACTCTTCTGCCTACCCTGTCCTGCTGGGACATTCCAGGACCGTGGGGGACGTTGTTTTTTAGAAAGACCTGTATGTGCCGGTGGACATAAGCCCAGATGAGTCTGGAGGAGGCAGCAGCTGGGAGGCAGGCTGGCTTCTCCAGCTCTTGGACCACAGCCGCTGCAGCCAGCAGACACGGGGCCCACGTGCGGGCACAGGAGGCACCGTGCTCCCCTGTGTGTGTCCCAGGGTTTCCTCCCAAGGCTTCACTTGGAAATATTTCAGACCACTGGGTATCATCGATCAGAAAGCGTCTGCTGATGACAGAGGGCTCTTCATCCTGGCCCATGCAGCCACAGTGTCTGGGCTTCCCTGGAGGCTCAGACAGTAAAAACTGACTGCAACGCAGAGAATGCCGGTTCCATCCCTGGGTCGGGAAGGTCCCCTGGAGAAGGAAATGGCAACTCACTCCAGTATTCTTGCCTGGAGAATCCCATGGACAGAGGAGTCTGGGAGGCTACAGTCCATGGGTCACAAAGAGTTGGACACCACTGAGAGACTAACACTTTTACTTAATCCAGGAGTTGTTTGACACAAGTAAAGTGAAATCTGGCCTGAGGGCTTGATTGTCATGTCTAAAATCGATACCAGGAACGTGCAGTCTGGTTTTGTTTGTAGGTGGAGCACAATTTTATTTATAGTTTACATTAGTAGCTATAAAAAAAAAAAAAAAAACTTGAGCATCAAACCATGTTAAACTGGCAGAGGACACTGGAAGCTTGAGGCCAGCTAATTCTGGAAAGTTGGAAAAAATGAATCCAGATGGTTTACAAAATGCAAGAGAAAGAAATAAAGCCAATCCACGTAAAAAGAGAAGGCAGTCTCTATTCCCCTGCTCCGAACTTTACAACCCCACCATCTCAAGTCTGAGCCTCTGGGGATTTCGGGTGGCAGAGAGGGAAGAAGCAGCAAGAAGTCCACCATCGTGCTGGGTCCACACCATCGTGCTGGGTTCACACCATTGTGCTGGATTCACACCATCGTGCTGTGTTCACACCAGCGTGCTGGGTCCACACCATCGTGCTGGATTCACACCATCGTGCTGGGTTCACACCATCGTGCTGGGTCCACACCATCGTGCTGGATTCACACCATCGTGCTGGATTCACACCAGCATGCTGGGTTCACACCGGTGTGCTGGATTCACACCATCGTGCTGGATTCACACCATCGTGCTGGATTCACACCATCGTGCTGCGTTCACACCATCATGCTGGATTCACACCAGCGTGCTGGGTTCACACCATTGGCAGACCTTCCCATTGCCCAGTGGAGGTGGGCCATTCTGAGTTACATCCAGGTTAGCTGGCCTGTCATTTGCCTGCACCTGAGTGAGCCTGAGGGTGACAGCAGGCTGGCTGTCTGTTCCAGTGAACACCTGGTGTGCAGGTAGCTTTGATGCAGGGCAGACACACTGAAAGGTTGTTGCTGAACCATGAAAGACGCCGGGATTCTTGGCCTCCAGAGGAGAAGAATTCAATCCAGGGCCAGAGATGAGGCTTGATCTCTCTGCCCCCTTCTGATGTTTATGTCAGAAGCTTTCCCTATCTCTTTTATACTTTAATAAAACTTTGTTAGACAAAAGCTCTGAGTGATCAAGCCTCATCTCTGGCCTCGGATTGAATTCTTCTCCTCCAGAGGCCAAGAATCCCGGCATCTTTCGTGGTTCAGCAACAACCTTTCAACACCCAGCAACTTGTTGATGGACAGAGACGAGAGAGGAGATTTGGGGAGGTAACAGTAGTCCTCGTGAGCCACAAGTTCACCAACAGAGCCCGGAAGGACAAGACTACTTATTGCTACACTCACTGACTTATTCAGTTAAACACAGAGTGAACCCATCAGCAAGTCCACTGGAATCCAGGACCCCATCTGGAAGACGTGGGTTGGAATGGAGATCGGGCCTGACCGGTTGTCAGGGATGGAAGCCAGGAGGGTGTGGCCGTGCCTGCCATGGGATGTTTGTCCCCGATTATCGACACAGCTTCGCCCCAGATCCATGTATATATTCCCATAAGAGAAATCTCAGATAGCTGTTTATTTCCTATTAGAAACACTCTCTAGGCCAGTATGTGTTTCCTTCAGCTTCTCTGATTACAATAGATATTATCCTGGGGTTGACTGTTGTGTTTTTAAGAGATGATAACAGTCAACAGGCAGAAGGCCCATCACTCTGGGCTCACGGGGAGGCTCTGCTTCCTCCTCCTCCCCCATCGCCTGCCTCCCGCCCGCCGGGTCCTCCCCACTGAGCCTGCCTCACCTTCCCACATGCAGCTGTGATCGTGTCACTGATTGCATGAGAGAACTCAGTAGCTCCTGTTTGCTGCACTCAACCCCGAGTCCCTGAGCAGCCCGCAGGCTGCTCCTACCCCACTCAGCTCTCAGATCTGCGTGCTCACCCCGGGCGTCTGTGTATGGCCCTTCAGGCCCATCTCCAGGGCCTCTTCCCAGGGACGCCCCAGCTCCCTTGACTTGTTGCCCCTCTTCTTATGATGTGGACCCTCTCTATGTTTTAATCACATGTCTGCCACTCTGTGTCTAGCCACTCAACAGCCTCTTGATAAGTGCCCCTGACCCCCTGGGTGCTGGGTACACCATGGTAAACACTGATCAGAGCTTCTAAAGCAGAATTACGGCCAGGGCTGAGTCCTGTTGGACCAAAAGTGACCTGAAAGGTGGATCTTCGTCCTTGACCTCTGAGTCTGCTGCCCAGCACAGGCCAGCACAGAGGGGGCTGCTGAGATGATGACGCACTGGGTGGGTTTTGACTGAGTGAATTCCTGGGTCCAAAAGTAAGCTGATCATGGTCTATGGGAGTCCCCTGCCACCGTGTTCAGCTATTAGTGGGGGTCACACACCTCATTTAAGACACATGGAATAATCACCCACAGCAATTTCCCTGTAAGTCTTTTCTCCTCATTCCTTGTGATACACACACACACACACACACACACACACACACACACGGTTTCCAGGAAGAAAAGGACTATATTTAGCACTTTGGAGAACTGTTCTTTTTCAAGGAAATGTCATGAGTGCCTGCCCTGAGGGTCTCACCCAAGTTTGGTCAGTTTCAGCATGATCAGTGCTGGATGCTAGATAAGCTGAGTGCTGGATGCTAGATAAGCTGAGTGCTGGATGCTAGATAAGCTGAGTGCTGGATGCTAGATAAGCTGAGTGCTGTCTGCAGTGCCGGGGCGGGGCTGACAACTTCTGTAGACTTGAAGCTTGTTCTCATCGATAAATGCTGTGGTCTGTCTTCTCAGAGTGTCATCCTGTCTACACATACAGTGTTATCTTGAGAATATTCAAATCCAAACATATCCAGAGCTTTTCCACAACCTATATATTTTCATATTTCACAATAATGTCTATGTATTAATGCAACGTGCAGGACTAATTGTCATTTCTAAACGCAAGGGCTTCCGTTGCGGCTCAGCTGGTAAAGAATCTGCCTGCAATGTGGGAGACCTGGGTTCAATCCCTTGGTTGGGAAGATCTTCTGGAGAAGGGATAAGCTACCCACTCCAGTATCCTGGCCTGGAGAATGCCATGGGCTACAGTCCACGGCGTGGAAAAGAGTCAGACACACCTGAGCAGCTTTCACTTTCTGAATGCGTGTTACACTTGGGTGCTCGCGGGTGTGTTTGGAGAGATGGTTGTTAGACTCGTGTTGTCAGTTATGGGGTGCTGCACACGTGCGTCGTAATGTCCTTGGGGACGCTGCGAGGGTCGCCGGGCGATCGCAGGGACGGTGCTGACGGCCGAGAGAGGAGACCCTCGCCCGCTGGGTTTCTGTGTGTTGCTGCTCTGTGCACGGCTGCTGCACACGCGTGACAGCCCGTGTGCACACACCCTCTCTGCACTGGTGCTGAACCTCAGCCTCTCCAACCACGACTCCTGAAGCGCCGACGCTCAGCGACAGTAACTCAGGTCTTCTCTCTCTCTCTTTTTAACAGCGTGTATGGATGTCCCTTGGCTAAAAAAAGAAAAACGCAAGACAAACAGCCCCAAGAGCCTGCTCCCAAGCGGAAACCGTTCACAGTGAAGGCGGACAGCTCGTCAGTGGACGAGTGTTACGACAGCGATGGCTCAGAGGATGCAGACGAGAAGGAGGAGGACGAGGAGGACGAGTCGGACGAGGACGAGGAGCAGAGGGAGGAGGAGGAGGAGGAGGAGGACGGGGAGGACCGCGAGGACGAGGAGGAGATGGACGAGGAGGACGAGGACGAGGAGGACCGCGAGGAGGACGAGGAGGACGAGGAGGACGAGGACGAGGACGAGGACGACAACGGTAACCCCCCACGGGCCCCGGCTGCGGCGGCCAGGCAGCGCCGCGGGCACGGCGGGCCGCCCGGCTCTCCCTGTCCATGCAGAGAAGCCTGCCGAGCACCCCGAGACCGTAGCTCAGAGTCTCACCCCGCACGTGCTGGAGCGCCCGCAGCGTGCTCGTTTGTTTAGCTTGGCCGCTTTCCTCCAGGAAGTTCAGCCTCCGTTTCCCCGGGCGCTCCCCCCGAGAGGTCCCGTGCTGAGCCACTCCGGGGGCGGTGGGGTGGCCGTGGCCCGGCCCGCGGGCCTCCACGGGGCCTGGAAGCTCGGTGTGGCCCCTGCACGCGAGCTGGTGAGGTAGGCTTTGTCCTGCAGCTGCCAAGGCTGTGTGTGAGCGACCATCGGGCAGGGGTCAGGGAGGAACGCGGCTGGATTAACCCGCCGTCTGCTGCTGTGTGGGAGAACCGTGTTTCTAATCCAATGAGACGGACGGGTCAGAAGCCCTCTGTGCTGGGTGGTGGCATCTTTGGGGCAATAAATTTCAGACGGCTTTGCTTGTACATCCGGCTTTCTATTAGTGTCAGACTCAGAAAGACCAGAGTTCAAATGCCAGTCCTTTCTCAGAAGTTGTCTCTTTTCTAGAGAGAAGTAGGAGGTTTCTGAAGAGTCTAGTTCTAGTCTTCACTGCCTTGGAGTTTGCCTCAGAGAAATGGCAAACCGCTTTAAAAAGTGAAAGGAATCTTTTTTTCCCCCTTATGCTTCTTCTTTGGGCTCAATTCTCTTTGAGAATCTGAATTTGGAGAAGCACTAATTTTCCATCACAAAGGACAGCAGTTTCCATTAGTGGAGAGAGTTTTCAGGTCCTGTAGATGTGAGCAGGTTATTGCTAACCCACGGTGGGGACACAAACCAACATCCCTCCTTCCGAGGCCATACGGGTCAGTTCCAGGAAACTGAACTTTTGTGACATGATCCTCGATTGCTCTCGTGACTTAGGTCCTTATGAAAGGACCTTATGAAAACCATTAGACACATTACATGGATAATCCAAGCATACCTACAGGTACCTGTACACACACACACACACACACACACACACACACACACACCCCTCATGGATTGAAACAGGGTCTCCCCAGCTTGTTCTCCTTGTCTCGTGGTGCAGAGGCAGCCTGGGCATCAGCATGAGGGCACCCCTGCATGCAGACACCGCACGCTCTGCTGAGCAGACTGTGCTGTCATTAGTAAGAAGATGGGACTTCCATGCCGAGAATTAAAAACAGCAGCTCTGGGTAGTAAGATTGTGGAATGGGAAAGTTGGAGATCTGACCAATTTAGAAAGTTATTTCTGGACGCTGCCTTCCGTGTGTATTGTTCTGGGTGAAACCGTCCATTGTTGAGGCTGCTTCATGACTTGCAGCTTAACCACGGCTTCGCATGGAGATGGTGTAAAATACTGCTCTTCCCTACCATCTCTCTGTGTTTCAAAAGCAGTAGCTAGGACCATCTGAAGTTGTGGAACTTTGGGTGCTTGATGGGTGAGGGTGGGAGAGATGTGCACGCACGGGAGCCTCATTTATCCAGGTGTCTTAATCAGAGTGCAGATTCTGCCCTCCGTCTGCTAGAATTAGACTGACAATTTTAGCTTACTTAGGGCTACGGTTTAAATAATCTACTTTTTAAAATGCAAAGTAACATATTTTGCAGAAGTGAACAGAGCCTTACTGAAACAATAGGCTTCAGCTTGTGACTGTATTGGGTTTGTTTCCTCAGACTTGAACACTTAGAATTGCTTTAAAAAGTGAGAAAGCAAAGCTAGAGTTTTCTAGGAAAAGTCAAGTAAGTGGGCGTAGGAAAGGGTTCATGAAACAGTTGCATGATTGTAACATCTGACCACGTGCCGTCACCTGGCACCCAGCACCCAGTCAGTGTTCTGCAAACATCGAGTCCATGTCAGAGGCATGTAAGGAAGTTGGTTCCAGAAAGAAAAGGCCCAGCAGAAGGATAAATGATCGCCTGCCGGCTCCTGGTGTCAGAATTCATGCTCAGCCCTGGATTCCCCCAGCTGAGCCCCAGTTAGAATCATTGATCACGTGAACTTGAAAGGAATCAATAGAGCTACTAATGAGAGGTTCAGCCAGGCTGCCCATACCGTGGATCGCTGGGCTACCTCTTCTGTTATAGGACAAATATGTCAGTTTGACCAAATAGTTTGACAGTAAAGTGTAGCCAGTTACTCCCTCTTGGACAGGCTCTCATCAAATCCTACATCCCAAACAGTCGTTAGCTCAAAGATGGACCGTGTGATGGACCCGGCACCAAGGTTCTGATTTACACTAAGCTCTGGGCTGGGGGCGTCAGAAGCTCGCCTGATTTCTAAGTCAGACAAACGCATCCCTCCTAAGAAAAGCCCACTTCCGAGGCCTGGTTCCTGGAGAACGTTCCACAGAGCTTCTCTGTTCTGGAGAGAAGCCTCCGCTGCAGGCGTTCTAAGACCCCGTCTACCCCCGTGAACACCTGCCAGGTGGGCTGAGCAGCAGGAGTTCCCTCACCCCAGGGCCAGGAATTTCCGGGAGGGTTAGGCCCCAGGAGACATAGCTGGGCCGAGGAGCCGCGTCTTTCACGTGGTCGGACTCCTAGCTGTGGCCACTTAGGCCAGGCAGGCTTCGAAAGGCCTGTGTCCGCCTGCTCCTGTTTTCCCGTCCTCCCCATGTCCGTTTTGTTTTACCTGATAGCTCCGTTTGCTGACAGGATCACCACCAGCCAGTGTGAATTCTGCCCCCACGGCCACGTCTGTAACGTGGGAAGCTCAGCGTGACTGCAGGACACCCCGCAGAGCGCGCCTTCCTCCCCTCTGTGTATTGGCAGAAACTGGGCATTTCTGAAAACCTGGGGAAAGCACCTCTTGTGTCTGGTGACCGGAGCGCTGGGTCAACATCTCAAAGGTGCTATTGCCTGTCCTGGTGGGCACTCTTGGTGACCGTTGTTTTCTGAGGGGGGTCTGAGCCTCTTTCTGAGCCAACAGCACAGACAGTGACCAGTAGTTAACGGAGGAGGAGGCAAGGCAGGCAGCGTGCTGGGCCGGGAGGCCTGGGGGCCGCTGTGGGGCTGCTCAGGAGGCCCATCCGCACCAGCCGAGGGTCCCCACCAGAGGGGACCAGGGCTGCTCGGGAGCTGCAGGGATGAAGCTGAGCTGCCCTCAGCCTCACCAGGGGATATAAAGCCTCAGGCTATTTCTACCAAAAGGATGCTGTTTTCTTTCCCCACCTCTATTATAAATTGAAATGTGGAGTTTACTGAGAGGTTTTGTTATAGAGAAAACAAATGTATACAAACCACCAGATTATTACATAGGCACCCACTGATTACAGAAGAACTGTTATAACTTGCAAATGAGGTGCTTGGTGTAATCCTGAGACTCCTCCGGGAGCATAGCAGCACACAGCAGGAACCGAAGTCTCACCACTAACGTGCGCTTCGAGTCGGCATAGCGATGTGAGTGCGGTGCTTGAGCTTCACGGTGATTGTGCAAGAAGGACAGGCTGGGTAGACACTGCTGCCCTGTCAGGGTGCTAATGAGATAGACACCGAGGCTCAGAAAGACCGGATTGTTTTCGGTAAGAGACAGGTGTGCGCTTAGACTCTGTTGGTGCTTTCTCTTTCTTCAGAACTCATGCTCTTTATATCACTCTCTGCCTGTTTCAACAACAGGAAAGGCTATCTGAGTAATTCATTTTGGATTACATTAGATTCATAACTAATTAACCAAAATTATATTTTGTCCAGTCGACCTATCATAGGCTGGACTTTTGCATGAAGAATTTTATTTTCAAAATGCATATGGTGGTTTAAGTCTGTAATTATCAGATTAAAGTTCCCTTGTTATCCTAAAGTTAAGAAAATGATTATCCAAGGGTTGTAGATTATGAGAGCAGATTTTGTGCACAGTATAGTTAGTACCTTTTCAGAGTCTCGTGATTTGAGACATACAGATTCAATGGTTATTTAATGCTGGATAAGTCATGGTCTATTTTCATAGTATAGCCCACTAAAAAGAACACATCTTTAAATAATAGATACACACATAGATGTGTGTATAAAATAAGTATTTGCATCTCTGTCTCTTCTGGAGTATATATTATATCTGCCTGGGGACAAGAAAGGAAATTCCATGAGGAAGAATATAGGAATGTGCTGTCCAGACTAGAGAAGACCCTCACGTCCACTGCCATCTTTAACACTTAATTTCTTAATAAATTTTGTTTCTGAAATACATTTATAAACACGTAAAGTCCTTTGTTTGCTTACCCTCTACTTGAATCTTGGGGCTGTCTTGACAATTCACCTTTGAGAACAGTTGATTTGCCCAGTTGAGTCAAATGAAGTGAAATTGCAAACACCTTCCTTTTCTAGAGATTTCCTGGCTTCATGTTCTGTGTATGAATCGGCCAAAGAGGTGTATGCAGGAGAGGAGCTGAGCGGTTGGAAGGAAGCGTGGGTCACCACGCTGAGGGTGTCTGCATACGTGGGCTGCTCTGGGCAGGGGGACGAGCTGGGTGCCGGGGTGGCGGTCCGTGCGGAGCAGAGCCTGGTGCACTGCGCTTGCCCCTTCTCCCGCCAAGGACCCCTTCACGGGGGGCGGTCAGCGCCCGTCCCGTTCTGACTCTGGGCTCTGTGTGCACTGCCCGCCCCCACAGGCGGCCCCCAGCATCCTCCAGCTGCTCGGCAGACACTCATCCGTCTTTGAAGGGAACTCAAGACAAAGCCCACCCTCACAGAAACAACTTTTTAAAACTGCCCGGTTTCCAGGGTATTTTTTTTCTTTCATGCAGGGTAATGTACTGAGTATCACATAATTAAAACATTGTGACGCCTTGCAATCAGTGGGCCTGAGTTTGGAGCTTCCCAGGAGGCGATGGTAAAGAATCCGCCTGCAGAGTGGGAGACGCACGAGTCTTGGGTTCAATCCCTGGTCAAGAAGATCCTCTGGAGGAGGAAATGGCAACCCACTCCAGTATCCTTGCCTGGCGCATCCCATGGACAGAGGAGCCTGGCGAGCTACGGTCCTCAGGGTCACAGAGAATCAGACCCGACTTAGCAACTGGGCACACAGGCACACACAGGCCCGAGCTTCCCGAAGATGAGGCCAGATGAGGAGGCGAGGGTCTCCCGCTGAGGCCCCTGAACGTCCCCCTTGACGTGGAGTTCACGCTGATTAGCCAAGTACCCTCTCGCATCCTTCCCACGAAATGGCCCTGATGAGGGAAGTGAGTTGGAACGCAGACAGACTGTGAACATCAGAATTAGCCCACCAGCTTTCTCCCGCAGTCAGCAGAAAAAAGCAGTGCGTTCTGAGATCAGCGTGAAAACCAAGATGTGTTTAGAAGGCAAGGTCTCAAATGTTCACAGTTGGGAGAAAGAATATGATAACTTTTTATCTTAAAAATTAATCTCTCCCTTCATCCATGAACATGTTATTTTAGGAAGTTTAGTATTCAAATACAGCGAAGCGTATGGCTCTACCACTTAGAAATGAGTGAGGGCAGAATTAGACATTTCCAGATATCTGTCTGTGACAAAAGCTAACTTTCTCCTTTCAAGCTAATTTTACAGAATTAGAACATATAATTATATCTTATATTTTATGAATTTTCAGATGCTTCAATACAAACCAGAAAATTTGCTAACAAAGTGAAGTCATGTACGTTTGAGTTGCCAGCAACATGCGTAAAGTATGGGGAAAATCTTTTTACATACTAATGAGAAATGGTGGACATAAGAGAGTAGATCTAACATGTCTTTACTCAATCTGTTTTTAAAGTCTGCTTGGAGGGATGACCAGCTTCTTTGTCTTCAGTTCAGTTCAGTCACTCAGTCATGTCCAACTCTTCGTGACCCCATGCACCGCAGCACGCCAGGCCTCCCTGTCCATCACCAACTCCCGGAGTTTACCCAAACTCATGTCCATTGAGTCGGTGATGCCATCCAGCCATCTCATCCACTGTCGTCCCCTCCTCCTCCTGCCCTCTTTGTCCTAATTTAATTTTTATCCCACCTGCTAGCCTGGCAGGGTACGGAGCAAGGTGTGAAGGCACATCCTGACACCCTGGACACGTGTCTCTCTCGCTGGAGTTCAGTCTCGCGTCCAGAGGTCAGGATGATAATACCAGCCCTTTGCTCACCTCGCTGCCTGCTTGCGAAGCCTAACACAGGTGCCATACAGATTGAAGCTGAAGAGAGGTGAGCGGTCCAGAGTGGCTGTGTAGCAACTGATTCAGGTAGTTCTTGCAAGAAACTGGGCTCCCAGGCACAAACTCAAGGCCCTCTATGATCCTGAGGCCAAGGCCCGTGGTGATGCCAAGCAAACATGCTGTGTCCATCAAGGCTGAGTCACCTTAAAGACTCAGAGCTTGGTGACAGCTCAGCTCAAAACGTGGGGTGAGTTTTCTGTGCACACAGAAGCGTACAGGGCTCCGTGGGAACCAAAACCTAAACAGGCACCATTCTTTGCCCCCAAAACACAGTAGAGTGTGGAAGAGGAGTGTGTACTTGAAAGCCCATACATAATAGTTCTTCACAAAGGGCAGAATTCGAAGCCATGAGCCAAGAAGGAGGATTGAAAGATTGGAGTTGAAAGCAAAAACTAAAGCTTCCAGATAATGAAGACTGGTGAGTTTCATATTAGGTTACCAAAGAAAGTGGTAGTGTTTCTGAAAGGTCTTTTCTGTCTGATACAGATGGAATATGCTTGAAGAGGAGAAGGGGGTCCCTGCACCCCCAAGTTCCTCCCAATCATACTCCTAGGAACAGCCACATCAAACCTGTCTGTAAAACAGAAGGACCAAAACTTTCAGACTCCTTTGCACTCTGTGGTTTACAGCATCAGCAGCAATCTTGTTCTACTGGGTCAGGGTGTTCAAGGTCGACCAGCTAATTTGGAAAGTCTCCAAGCTCTGTGTGTGCATACGCGTGTGTGATATACATACAGACACACAGAGTGAGAGGTGCAGTTGGTTAGTGTACTCTCGTCTGTCTCAGTCTGAAAACTACTGATTTCAAAACAGCTCTTGTCTGGGTGGGTTGTGACTATTCTATTCTGCACTCCTCAAACATAGATAAACCACAAGCCTAAAATGTCATCAAGTAGAAACGTTCTCAAAGCAGTGACTAAATGAAACTTTATTCACCCCCATTTCTAACTAAGATCCCTAATGAATAAAAACTTTAAGAAGCATAATGTGCGTGACCTACACTGAAGAGCAGTATGCAATTTGGATCCCTTGTGAAAACCATTATTTTTTGCTTCAGTTTATCTCATTTAGCTTGAAAGGCATTTTAAAATCATGCTCCAGCTTAGGAAATGGACAAATGCAGAATCAATAAGCCAATGGAGCTCTTCTGAGCGGCTGTAGAGACGAAACGTTAGCCTGCTCTTTGGATGCCATGGGTCAGCTGTCCACACATGAGGTCTGACTGGGGTGGAAAGAGATGATGCATGGCCGTGGGCAGGTGACGGGGAGGACCACACTGCAGACACGGGAGGATCACGCTGCCGATGCCGGGAGGACCACGCTGCAGATGCCAGAAGGACCATGTTGCATATGTGGGGAGGACCACACTGCAGACACGGGAGGATCACACTGCAGACGCCGGGAGGACCACGCTGCAGACGCCAGGAGGACCACTCTGCAGACGCTGGGAGGACCATGCTGCAGACGCCGGGAGGACCACGCTGCAGACGCCAGGAGGACCATGTTGCATATGTGGGGAGGATCACGCTGCAGCCCCGGGCGGCGGGCTGCCCCTGGAGACAGGACTTCTGCCCTCGGGGCACCCTTCCGTCTGCCCCAGGGAGTCGAGGCCACATGGTGGTCAGGACCAGAGCGTCACCTCCAAACCAGGCCAGCTAACCAATGCCTGCCGCCGGACCCCAGACCTCCCAGAGCTGTTCCCAGACCATGCAGGGATCTGGTGGTGGGCGGTCCCTGTCAGTCCACGTTGCTTAAATACAAGAGTAAGTTAAATGTGCACATAGGTTGTCAAAGCCGGAAGCAGTGCTCAGCTCCTGCTGCGCTTCTGTGTGCTGGCACTGCTCTAGCCGCCTGGCAGCCCCTGGCCACATGTGCTTGTTTACATATAAACTCCCTGAATTTGAATTTAACTTAAGGAAGCTTGCAGCATGCTCTGTACCACCTGGCTCCCCACCGCTGCCGCCGGCTCCTGGGGTGCATGCCCCTCATTCTCCAGTCCCTGCCCCAAGGCCAGCTGCCGGCCTGCCGGGCCGAATCGACTCCGCCTGACGTGACCTCCGCCCGCGTCTCCTGTCCCTCAGGGTCACCACCGAACCGCAGACTTTATGTCGACTTCTTTTGCTTCTCTTCCGGCGCTGACACCGTGACATCCCTGCTGCCCACCCCTCTCCCGGGGTCACCCGTCTGCCCCAAACGCAGCTCAGTAAGCAGCTGTGGAGGGAAGACATGGCCGTGCTCTGTCTGGGTCAACCAGGCCCATCAGATCTGGGACACTTGGGACCTCGGCTGGGGACGGGGCACAGACATGCCCGGCAGTATCCTCTCTGACCTTTTTGAAGCTGGAGGAAGCCATCTGGAAAAGCAATACTTGACCCGAGGAAGCAACAGACGGAGGCACCCCCACACCTGCACCCCAGCCCCCATCCAGTGCCGCCCCTTTCCACCCCCGTCTGCACCCTGAGGTCACTCTGGCCCCCCACGACGGGGACGATGGGGACAGGCCATGCGAGTCTGTCTCGTGGAGTTCATCTCGGGCCAAGGAAGGCTTCCGGCAAGGTCAGGAGCCGACATGGTGAACGTGCAGAAGCCCAGGGCTCGGGGGGAGCCCGGCGTGTTCACCAGGGACCCAGTGCCCGGGGCGCGCCCTGCTGAGCCCGGGACAGCAGGGCGTGGAGAAGCGTGTGTCCACTGCAGGGACGGAGCCTCCGCAGCAGACACACAGCAGGAGCGAGTCTGGTCCCGTGAACTGCTCCTTCTGGGAGAAGCAAGTCGAGCCTCTGGCGAGCAGACAGGTGCAGAGAGGAGACCGCAGTGGAAACGGCAATGCAGAGCTCCGGAGGGAGGGCTGCCAGTGTATTTCGGGTGATTTGCACATAATTCACCCAGACCATCTCCGCCGTGATGAGCTCCGGTGAGGACAGAGAAACTGCCGTCCGACGTGAGAGCAGGGACAGACGGCCCAGGACCAGGGGCAGTGCTGATGGCGAAGGTCGCTCCTTAGGGGAACTGTCTGTCCTTCCTGATCTGCAGGGGGTCGTCCCGGCGGGGTCCCGTCTGGCTCTCCTACCTCTGAGCTTTGCCTGCATCCCGGCAACTTCGCTGCAGTGGGCAGGAGACGAGGGGACGATGCCCCGTGAGAGCAAGGCCCCCAGGTGTGGGGGGCTGCCCCCAGTAGAGCAGCTGCAGAAGGAGGACTCGCCTGTCCAGGCCTCGGCGGGGACCGCTGTGCCCCTGAGGAGCCTGCGAACTGGTCTCTGGGCGTCAGGGATCCTCTGGTGCACGCAGTGCCGGGAGACTCTGACCGGCTGGCATGCAGCCTTAACCAGAAAACAGTCCCGGGGAATCCTAAATGTTTTTTCACAATCAATAGGGAAGTCTTGTGCCAGATAGCAACCATCCATCTTAAACAACTTTTAAGAGAGATGCTGAGTATTTTATTAACATAATCCAGGCATCAGCCTTCCCTGGTGGTCCGCTGGTTAAGACTTCCAGGTCCAGTGCAGGCGGTGTGGGTTTCATCTCTGGTCAGGGAGCTAAAATTCCACCCACATGCCTCATGGCCAAACAACCAAAACGTAAAACAATACGATAATGCAGTCAATAAAGCCTTTTGAAGTAGTTCACGTCAATAATAATAATAATGTCTTTAAAAAAAAGAGGCAACTCTCCAGGTCCACGCTTGGGGTCACTGCAGTCTGTAGGTGCAGTGCTGTGCCTGGCGCCCGGGGGCAGGTCTGACCTGTGCTCGTAAATGTATAGCCAGCACTGGACGCTCTGGGATTGCACAGGGCTGGTGGTGGTGCAGAAATGCCTGTTGTTTGGAGGATGAAGAAGAAAGGAATTGTGTGTCTGCATCTAAGAAGAAAATAAGAAGCAGTGGATTCCGGGGGACAGGCCGAGGGGGCCCTGGGCCAGCTCTCAGAGGCCGATTCATTGCTCTGCCCATCAAGAACCCACCCCGAGCTCTCAGAATTTGAGCTAAGGAACCCAGGACACCCAGGAGCGGGCCCTTCCACTCTGCAAAGGAGACCTCAGTGTCCACCCTGCCCCATGAAGTCCTGGGCTCCCCCTGGGGGCTCAGTACAGTAGGGAAGCTGGGGGGGGCCTCAGTGAGGTCTGTGGGCCTCTGGGCCATGTGGCCTGCTCTTCCCAGCCTCCAGCCTTCTCACCTGCAGAGGAAGGGTGACGCCCAGGAGTGACCTTTCCTGCATGAAGGGCCAGAGGAAACTGTGGGCTTTTGTGATTTGCAACCCATGGAGGGTGGACTCTTAGACCACATCTTCTGTGACCTGGCAGACTAGAGAATTTCTGCTGTGAAGAAGTGTCTCTTCTTCCTGTTCTTCTATGTTTTTGTTTTAATCTGTTGTCTACTTGAGAGATTTTAACATCTAGAAAGAACAACAGCAACCTACCTTTTGATTCTAGACACTGAAAGAATCAAAGGGTGGGTCTCAGACTAATCTTTGGAGACAAAATGCTCGCTGAAGTCTGCACAGAGTTCTAACCACATCAAATTCTGGTTATGAGGATGGGGAAGAAAAATTTTCCTACATGGCTCCATTTTTTAGAGAATTTTTTGTTGCTGTTTTTTAGTTGTAGCTTTGAGCATAAATTGTTTACAACAATCTGACTCAAAAGACAAAGTTCAGACCTACAACATTTCACAAAGCTCACACTGGGATCCATAGATGCATAGAATCCCAACAAAAATTCCGGTGTACTCGGTGAGGAAACGCTGTGGAGGCCCCGTGGGCTGAGCTCCTGAGCCACCTGCGCTTCCTGGGCACAGGGCCCTCCCCGGGAGTGGCTGGATCCGCCCTCCTCCAGTCTCCAGAGGCGTGGACATGCTGGGAGCCCCTCCCAAAGGCGAGCCCAAGGCTGCCCCCTGCCCGTGTCCTCCCTGTGAGTTACCGCAGCAGTTCTGCTAGAGAAGAGACTCCAGCCAGATAGAAAGGCCACAGAGATGCGGGGCCTTCTCCTTAAACCTCTGAGTGGCCGTGCTCTTTTGTTTAGAATGTGGACCTGAACTTTAAAATAATTTTCTGGTAAAGCATCTTTTCTCATCGCAAACACACTCTCCCTGTTTCCTGGATCATTCATCACATGAAGAACTACCCCCACTGACTCCTGAATCTCTTTGGATTGAAAATTCAGTTTGTGGACTATCAGGACCACGTTGTTAAGGCCTAGCTGGCCCAGAGACTTCTGGACCATTTCCCACTGCCCACTTCCACGCGTGGTCCTTTTTATCATGAGCCTCCGCAAAAACACAACTAGAAGGGTAAACTGCCTGAAAGCACAAAATCAGAGATGGAATTCCAAAAGCTCACTGTGAATGATTTTGAATTCTGGAGGGTGAAGCTTCAAACCTGCTTGTTGGCAAGTTCCTGACAGACCCCCTCCATCCATCCACATCATTAGGGCCTGACTTTGTCTCACATGCTTTTTTAAAGAGTTAAATACTGATAACTTGAGAAAGTCCGTTACCCACGAGGATCTTCTGCAGCTGGAGCCGTCTCTCCTGCCATCCCCTTGCTCACGGCTGGAGTCCAGCAGCCTCGAGGACACAGAGGGTGGCCTTCCGGATTTGAGAGCCTCACCCTGGCTGTGAGTGATATACTCTTAGGTGAACGCTTCCTCGGTATTTCTGATGTGTCCACTGGTTTTGTTTTCATTTTGCTGCTCTTTGGGAAAACATGTATGCTCCTTCTCAGGCTATCGACTCCCAGAAATTATCCAAAGCAGCGACAACATTTATTTCATACAATTAATGATACTCTCTGACTAATATATGAGAAATTTGATTTGCTGATGTTTAGAGAGATATTAAACTTCAAAAATGTGTTGGTTCCACGTGTGGGCTAGCAAAGATGTTGTTTTCTGTTACTAATGTGTTGATGTCCGACCCTGTTCACCAACAAAAACCTTTTCTAAGGAGACAGCACAGAATCCGTAAAGAAAACACTTGGGTCCCCTGACTCAGCTCTGAATCACCCAGTATATTCTACCAATCAATACGCCTCATTTCCTCACTAATACACTTTTAAAATTCTTCTTACTCTGGTTTGTTTAATCATAGATACAAGGAGTATATTTGAAAATGGCAGGCAGTTAACCAAATACAACCTAAAATGGGCGGGGGAATCCATTTGCAAATCCATTTAGTATTATCTATAATTTGCAATATGAGTGGTAGTGATCACATAGCATGAGGGAAAACGATGCATACTCTATAAATATCCCTTTAGAGTTAGAATATGTTTCAGATGAAATACGGGGTTCAGTTCAGTCACTCAGTCGTGTCCAACCCTTTGCGACCCCATGGACTGCAGCACACCAGGCTTCCCTGTCCATCACCAACTCCCAGAGCTTGCTTACACTCAGGTCCATCGATTGGTGATGCCATCGAATACAGGGGTGAGTGTAATTTTTAACATGGTCCTTTTAAAATGAGTATTCCCGAATTCTTTTGAGTGTGGACATGACATTTACCCACACGTTCTATGTGCCAGCCCACACGGTGCACGGGCACAGTGTCTCTGCCAGCTCTCCCCGGGCTGGCCGCGGCGCAGGGCAACCGCAGCAGGCGCTGGGTGGTGTGTCATTGGTGCCAACTCACTGCACTCCTGCATTTAATGGGCGTCTGGCCGCTGTGTACTTCTCCCCATCCACCCTCTCCAGCCTGCTGAGATACAGTGAACCAAAGTGCCTTCTAAGTTTAGCTGGGGCTTGTTGCTTCACAGTGTGTCTTGATAAACTGGCTCTAAGGTAGAAAATTCAAAGCCACTCTCAGCCCCAGTATGTGCTCTTGGTACTGACTGCCCAGGGTCGGTGTTGGCACAGAACCCACCAGTGTTGGGATGTCGGCATCCCAGCAGGACCCACCAGAACCCTGGGCTTTCTTCTGTGCTGCCCAAGCATCTCTGTGAAAGCAAGTTAAAAGCAATGTCTGTGAACATCTGCTTACAAGGTGACGACAAGTTCCCAAACTCTTAGAAAGTCTAGTCGTACCACGGATATCATTATTATGCACATGGTCAGGCAGTAAATAAATCCAATTTTAAAACCAATGCTTAAAATTTAGAAGTAATGAAAAAGTAATATTTTAAAATTATATTTAGGCTTCCCAGGTGGCTCAGTGGTAAAGAACCCACCTGCCAACGCAGGAGATGGGAACTCGATCCCGGGGTCAGGAAGATCTCCGGAGGAGGAAGTGGCAACCCACTCCAGTATTCTTGCCTGGAGAATCCCACGGACAGAGGAGCCTGGCAGGCTGCAGTCCACGGGGCTGCAGAGAGTCAGACAGGACTTAGCAACTAAAGGGCAACAAGACTGTGTTTACCCTATCCAGCGGCTTGTCTGTCAGTTCCGGGAACTAGTCTGTAGCAGGTGTCTTACCCAGCGCCCGGTGCCCTGAGCACACGCCGCTTTTAATGTCCCCTCCGCCTGCGGACCTGCAGGGGGCCTCCAGGTCCCCGACGGCCGCGCCCCGAGCTTGCCTTCCGCGCTGTTGCAGCCACGCGTTCTAGCCGCTTTCCCTCCTGTTTTCTTGTCCTTCTGTCTGCTCTCTCCACAGAAGACCACCAGCTGGGCTGCCACGGCGCGCGCGTGCTGCAGGACGCGGAGAAGGACGACAACAACAACGACGAGTACGACAACTACGACGAGCTGGTGGCCAAGTCGCTGCTGAACCTCGGCAAGATCGCGGAGGACGCGGCGTACCGCGCGCGCACCGAGTCCGAGATGAACAGCAGCACGTCGCACAGCCTGGAGGACGACAGCGACAAGACGGAGGCCCCCGGCCGCAAGGGCGAGCTCAGCCTGGACCTCGACAGCGACGTGGTCAGGGAGACGGTGGACTCCCTGAAGCTGCTGGCCCAGGGCCACGGCGCCGTGCTGGGGGACCACCCGGGCGACCGCGCCTACGCGGACGCGCTGGCGCCGCCCGACGGCCGGACCTTGAGCTACGCGATGCTGGGCAAGCCGGCCAACAACGGGCTGGCGGACAAGCTGGTGGAGGAGAGCGACGAGGAGGTGTGCCTGAGCAGCCTGGAGTGTCTCCGCAACCAGTGCTTCGACCTGGCGCGCAAGCTGAGCGAGGGCAGCCCCCAGGAGCGGCCGCCCCCGCCCGGCGCCGGCCCGCGCGCGCACGGCCGCCCGGAGGACGACTTCCCGGGCCGGACGCCGGACCGCAGCTACTCGGACATGATGAACCTGATGCGGCTGGAGGAGCAGCTGAGTCCCCGGCCCAGAACGTTCTCCAGCTGTGCCAAGGAGGACAGCGGGTACCGCGAGCGCGACGACGATGCCGCCTCTGTGACCTCCGACCGCTCGGAGGAGGTGTTTGACATGACCAAGGGCAACCTGACCCTCCTGGAGAAAGCCATCGCCCTGGAGACCGAGAGGGCCAAGGCCATGAGGGAGAAGATGGCGCTGGAGGCGGGCCGCAGGGACAGTCTGCGGTCCTTCGAGGACCAGTCCCCGCGGCCGCTCCCTGGGGAGGAGAGGAAGCCTAAGTCCGCTGACAGCCATGTCAAAAAGCCATACTATGGTAAAGGTAATATTTCTACCTAACGTAAGTGGCCTCGTGGAAGCGGGAGCTAGGGCGAAAGCTGTCAGGCGTAGGCGGCCGCTCAAGGAGGCATCTCCCTGCGTTGCATCACCAATGCATGCTTCTTGCAGGCGATCCCAGAATTATGCCTCATGGTTATGTCTCCAAAGAGCAAATAAAATGTCTGTCTGAAAAATGCACAAAGCAGCTTAATAACATGATATTTCAGGGGAAGACGCATGTCTTGGAGATCCAGGGTGAGAGTACACGCCCATCACGTGATAGAGAATGTTAGGATGAGCCTGTTTTCTCGCAGGTGAGCCACAGTCTGTGTGGCGCGGCAAGGGTTTACGTGATAATTAGCCAAGGGGGGTGAAGCGTGCATTTCAAATTGCATTGAGTAGGTGGCATCATGATTTGTGAAAGTGAAGTCGCTCAGTCGTGTCCGACTCTTTGCGACCCCGTGGACTGTAGCCTACCAGGCTCCTCCATCCATGGGATTTTCCAGGCAAGAGTACTGGAGTGGGGTGCCATTGCCTTCTCCAGGAGATCTTCCCTACCCAGGGTTTGAACCCGGGCCTCCCGCCTTGTAAGCAGACGCTTTACCATCTGAGCCGCCAGGGAAGTCCTCAATTTATGAAATTAGCGTCCAGTGACAGTCACTGATGCAGCCTCGCCCATGGAAAGCATCCCTGCTAGAAACCGCACGGGAGCAGCAGCATGACCACTAGCGTGTGGCGGGGGCAGTGACTCCACATTCATTATCTTAAAGTAGCTGGTCAGTGACGGGAGCCGCGCATCCCCAGCGGAGACCAGTAGTCGTCCTTCTAGCGTACCCACCCCTCCCTGTTCCCAGCCACCGTGGAAACAGTCATGGTGCTTGCTTTATCAGGAGACACTCAAAACCATCCTCTGCCATAGCTCCAACCAGGTTTCCAGTTGTGAAATATGTGGGTGTGTATCTGCATGGGTCTATACATTTAGCCATATACATATATGGTTGCTACACCCAATATGTGTAGGTGTATATATCCAGCCTGAACAGTCGACGTCAGCTTTCCAGTAACAGCCATGTTCGCTTTCAGTATGAAGTGGATTATAATTTGACCTCATGTAGTTCCTTGTGAATATTTCAGTTTCAAGACTCTTTCAGAACCAAGGGAGAAGCAGAAGCTTCAAGAGTGAAATGGGTGATCCCCTAAACTCTTCCCTAGTTGTGCCAAAAAGTCCTTCTGTTTTGTGTGCTCTCCTATTCCCTATGAATATTGTTTCCTTATAATGAGGTTCAGGTTTTGCTTTGGAAATCAGTTGCTAGGGCAACGTCACACAATCAGAATCTACTTCTGCGCGGACACAGGTCTGTATTCTCCTCTCGATGGGCATGCACCCCCAGGGGCGCATTAGGCTTTTCTTTAACCAAACTCCACTGGAGACGGACCTCAGCCAGAGGCCTGCCGGGCCCTGCACGTGCCAGGTGCTGGGCGCTGACGGCTGTTTAGGGGTAGGCCAGACCCCGTGAAGCGCAGCGTGTGAAGAAGGGTCCGCTCCCAAAGACCATGACGTGGAGCTCAGGGGACCGTCAGGCTTGCTTTGGGTGTTGCAAGACCCGGAGATGCAGCGAGTGTGTTGATAATGAACACAGTCTCTTAGAAATCCGTAGCTGGGTATTTGAGAATCCCAGATGGCGCTAGTGGTAAAGAACCCACATGCTGATACAGGCGACGTGAGGGACGCAGGTTCGATCCCTGGGTTGGGAGCGCGCTCGTGTTCTTGCCTGGAGAACCCCACAGACAGAGAAACCCGGTGGCCTACAGGCCATGGGGCCACAGAGTCGAACACGACTGTTAAGTCTAACAGGCACGCAGACATGGAACACTTGGGTGGAAGCGGTGTCCTTCCCTGTGGACTGGGTCGGGGGCGGGCACGACGGCTTTCTGCAGGGCGTTTCGGGCCGGAGTCCGGCGGCGAAGGCCACCTTGCGGGCTCATGCGCGCCGGGCTTCCTGTGCCTGCGCTGGCTTCTGTGGTTTCTTCCACCCCAGCAACTCGCTGAAGATTTTCACTCACTCTGTTCTGTTACTGTTGCTCTGTGTTTTAGGGAAGAAGTGGAGTGCAGGTCACTTGTTTCCCCTCAGTAAACAGGGACAGAACGGAAAGAAACAGTACGATCCCCACGCGGGGATGCACCTTTTCCCTGAGAGGGGACGAGGTTGGGGGTCGGGCTTTCCTGACGACTCCAGCCTCTCCCCAGGTTCTCCACATCCTCCTCCTCTGGTCAAAGCGCACCTCCGTTTCCTCTCAGTGTGTTCCACGTCTCTCCCAAATTTCTTTCGAAGATGTCGCAGTTAAACGCAGAACCAAATAAGTAAAGCCAAGGAAGGATACCGACATGAGGAGAGAGAGAAATGGTCTCCTGTTTTTAAAAAGCTTTCTGCCCTCCCGGGCTTCCCTGCTGGCTCAGACAGTAGAGAATCTGCTTGCAATGCAGAGACCTGGTTCCATCCCTGGGTCGGGAAAAGCCCCTGAGAAGGGACTGTCTGCCCACTCCAGTATTCTTGCCTGGGATATCCCCGGGACAGAGCTGCCTGGCAGGCATGGCCAAGTGTGTATCGACAATCTATGGTTAGCTTCTCTGCTGCTTTATTAAACATGGAGAGGACACTCATACCAATTCTCATCCATACACAATCTTTTCAAAATTATTTAAATTATAGACGAGTAACTTTCCAAAAGCTTGAGCTAAAACAGAAGTTCATCACAAAACTTTTTCCACCTTCTCCGCAAGTGTCTGCTCCAAAGGGAGAAAAGAAGGGCTAGATGCAGCATGCGGTGTTTCTAGATGCCGTTGCAAGGTTTGGGGTAGACTGTTGGCCTGTTTTGCTTGCTTGGTTGGTTTGCGTTTGCTCAAAGATTTGTTTTCAAGATGAATTGGGGTTGTGAGAAGGGAGAAAGCAAGGAGGTAGGGGTGTTGGTGAAGGCAGAGGTGACCGCCCTCCCCCAGGACACAGGCATCGAGAGGAGAGTACACCCTGGCGTCTGCGAACCTGCAGTGGCCAGAGCCGCGCGGTGTTCATACAAATCTGTGCTGAGCTTCAGAGCACTTTCAAGGTCGTGACATAGTATAATTTGTTAGGAAGCTGTACAAACTCATGGAAAAGAGTCACTTAATGATTCCTAATAGTTATAAATTACGTTTTTATCCTTTAAAGTCATTTATATCTAGTTTATCATTTTAAATGATATCTCTAATTTATGATCTTAAATAATATTTTCCTTTGAAACGGTTACTTGCACTTACTATTTTATATTTGCATCCATTCAGTTATACCTCTGTTATTATGAAATTCAGTTCAGTTCAGTTCAGTTCAGTCGCTCAGCTGTGTCCGACTCTTTGTGACCCCATGAATTGCAGCATGCCAGGCCTCCCTGTCCATCACCAACTCCCGGAGCTGTATCTAGGACATATCTGTCACTGGTTTAAGAGATCCCAGGTCCTGAAAGAGACATCTTAGAGAATAAAATGTTAGCTAAACAATAAAAGGAAAGATTTTTATGCAAACATAAAAGTGTGTGTATATATATATATATATATATATTCCTGTGAGTCCTATGTCTATTTCAGGTTTACGTAAATGATTAAGAAAAAAATTTTATAAAAGTTTCAAAAATTTTAGACCAATCCTCTTTCTTGATATAAAAAGAATCCTCCAAAAGTAAAACATCTGTTTTCTAGATGCTTTACTAGACTAAAACAGACTTCTGGTAGTCACCATCTCTGGTTCATCTGTGCATCTCGTTTTGAAAACTGGTTCAAAAGTAGTGTTTCACACACTGGCATGACTCTGGTCTGGGCTTCCTCGTAGAAACAGGTTCTGGGGTTATTTTCTGCACATCAATGAGCTGCGGCCAGTTCTGGTCTAGGGTTAATTTTGTGGGCGATGTCACTGCACTCTGGCATCTGGCGTCCGCCCCGCGGGCACCACAGCGCCCCCAGGCTGCCCAGAAGCGCCGCCTCTTAGTCTGGTGCTTGCTTGCACAGCTATCCAAGCCTTCCTCTGGCTCCAAGCACAGACGAAGAGATCAAAACAAATTACTGCTCCAGCAGCTTCTGAAACATCTTTGATTGCCCATCACCTCTCTCAGGTGGGAGTCCTACCATTTCGGTCATTTGCTGGCAGTGCCTTCTGAGAGTTCAGTCTGTCCTGAGAAAAGCATTGAATTTGTGTCCTAAGAACAGTGTTTCAAGAGAAGACATTTCAGTACCAGTAAAACCGTGCAGTTAATAGCATATACAATCAGAGAATTCAGTAAGAAACTCTGCTGCAGAGTGCTTAAAAGACGTTATGTTTCCTGGTTGGATGTCTCGACGCAGTTGGTGAAGGATTATGGAGATCTCTTGTTCTCTGAGAAGGTCACTGTCTCATCATTGTTTATGTTGATCTCTTTGAGCAATAACTTATCATGTAACACACGGGAAACGATTAATCAAGAGTTCAGGTAGGGAGAGCATTTTTTTCTTTAGCATCGAAAGTAAAATATGATTCGTGATCACACCGTTCAAGGTTAAAAACAAAATCACCTGAAGCCGGAGAACGACCCAGGCTGTCGCAGAGTGTCCCCGACACCTGCTTTGCGTCTTTCTGCACCAAGGCCCCTTCAGGCTGTTGAATGATCACGTTTGTCTTCGGTCGGCTGAAAAAACGACTCATTCTCTTGACACCTGTTATCACTTCTAGATCCCTCGAGAGCAGAAAAGAAAGAGAGCAAGTGCCCCACCCCCGGGTGCGACGGAACGGGCCACGTAACCGGGCTCTATCCGCATCACCGCAGTCTGTCCGGATGCCCGCACAAAGATAGGGTCCCTCCAGAAAGTAAGTCGGTGTCTCCCCAGCGCCCTGGCGCGCACACGCCTGCACCTCGTTTCTGCGTCCTCCTCGCCTGCCATTCCATCTCCGGTCAGTGCCGCCCGACGGGTGTGTCCTCCTTATCCGAGGGGCAGCTCGGCCAGGACCCCGGCTCGCCCACCGCAGCGTCCCCTCGGTGCGGGGCCTGCACACCCACCTCGGACCCCAGCTCCACACCAGGGTCCCCTCCCCCACGGCCCCCGAGCAGGCGGCCTGCTCCTGCCTTCATCTCGGGCTCGCGGCGACCCTCGCCAGGCACTTCCCTCCTTTCCTCCCCACAGACTGCAGCACTGAGTCTAGATAGCCTCTGAGACACCCACCCCACGCCCCACAGCTCTGACCCCCAAAGAAAAGGGACTCTGAAGTGGCTTTCGCCCAGTTAGCTGAACTTCTCCATCCACACTAACCAGTATTTATGTGTAACTGCATTCTACTTAGTATCTATTTCATACTGTCCCAACATTTCTACACGATAAAATCTTAAGGAGGTTTAACTCAAGCTGGATTCGATCTTACGAATCTGTCTGAATCCCTTAGGTTCTGAGAACATGCACTCCATGTATGGAAACAACTGAATTTCTTTTAGAACTGAAATGATGTACCGTTTTTGCTTATCTTTTCTCAACACATAAAGTGTGCCAACTATGAAGGTACAGTTAGAACTGATGGCTCAGGGAAAAGGCACGCTTTCAGGAACGACTGTGTCAGCCCCTGATTTGGGGTCTAAGGCGGTGGGGGTCCCTCGTCCTGTAAGACGTGGTTTCTAGTGAGGACCCCTCGTCGCCCGGCTGGAGAAGCGGCAATGGCCAGCTGGTGGTTGAGGGGCCCTTCTGGGGACTTCCCCGTCACAGCAGCCAGCTTTGGAGGGGCAAAGAAAGCTGTGCAGCTTAGAGGACAGGTTGAGCTGAGTGTTTTCAGATGACATATTTGTAGAAGCTGCTGTGGCTGCAGGCTTGCAGGTGACCCCTGGCGGTGGGAAGGCCGTGTCTCTCGGAACCATCCTGCGAGCAAAGGTGCAGGGCTGTGGCCGCAGCGAATTGCAGAGAGGCCGCGCCCGTGTGTTACATGAGCAGAGGCAGCTCGCTTCACCCCGGCCGCTTCTGCCCAGCACCCCTGGGTCGGGCGTCCGCTCGCACTCATCCAATCCCCAGTACACCTGCAGGGGCATTGGCCCTGTTTTCAGATGAGGAACGGGAAGGCCAGGCGCCTCCTCCTCCCCTGGGAATCGGCTCGGCACCTGGCACCCTGAGGACGCACGCCACTTCCTGAGCTCCTCTGAGCAGAGAACAGAGCTCAGACCCAAACTCACCTCCGTCCCAGCCCCGAGCGCAGCTGTCTCCGTGGAGACCTGGGCTCTGGGCTCGGCATTTGGGTGCAGTCCTGACCGGCTGTGTCGCGGGGCAGGAGACCTGTGCTCTGTGCCGCTCGTCCTCATCTGCAAACAAGGCGGGGGCCCAGCACTGACGCGGGAAGCACAGGGAGCTTCTCTGTGCGCTGTTTCTTTGAGATGTCAGAGTAGAGCATCCGTTCCTTCTCACGGCCGAGCGGTCCTCCTGACTCCCCATTTCCCCAAGAGCAGCCTAGGGCAGTCTCCTCTGCACCCCGACGCCACGTCAGTCTAGGGGAGCCTCCCCTGCGCCCCGACGCCGCGTCAGCCTAGGGCAGTCTCCTCTGCACCCCGACGCCGCATCAGTCTAGGGCAGTCTCCTCTGCGCCCCGACCCCGCGTCAGCCTAGGGCAGTCTCCTCTGCACCCCAACGCCGCGTCAGTCTAGGGGAGCCTCCCCTGCACCCCAACGCCGCGTCAGGCTGGGTGTCCCTGTTCACGTGCCGTGGACTCAGCTCTGAACCAGACTCACTGTCACCTTCTCGGGCACCCCCAGGAGGTCGTTTCCAAAGGTGGACTCATACGGGAGTCTCTGCCATAGAAATTACCAAGAGCCAAAGCTCCACAGAAACATGTCTTTTCCTACTTTTGATCTGTTAGCTGTTTTCGGGGCAGCGCACCCTAACCACTTTCCTGTCCAGCTGAATTCCATAAAGTAGCCTGTACCCCAGCTTTCAACACACCACGCTAGAGACACAGAGGACTCACGGAGCACGAAGTGAGGCAGGAGCCCCCAGCCTGGCTCGGCAGGGCCGGCTGCGTGTACGAGGCAGTGTGCCCACCTCACCAGCAAGTCCCAGCCGCTGCCACGGGCATCAGGGCCAGGGCCACCGCGGGCTCCACACGGGGGCCGCTCGGGCCGTCCTGTCTGAGAGGGAGCCCCGGGTGTTCTCTAAGAGCTGCTGTGATGGTCCACGTGGGAGGCCAGGCAGGAAGGAGGTGGTGCCAGAGGGTCGGGTCCAAGGAACGTTCCAGAGACAGGCTGGCAGGACAGGATGTGAGAAGGAGAAAGGGAAGCAGGTTGAGAAGACACCCAGGAGCCTCCCAGGGTCGACGGCGAGTCTCCCCCAATCACCAAGGTGGGGAATCCAGAACAGGGCTCATCCAGCAGGGGCTCTGGTGGCCTGGACTTCTCCAGCTGAAGCCAGACGCTGTGTGTCACGGTCCCCAAGGGCCGGACGGCCAGCCGGGACTCCTGGGTGAGGTCAGACACATAGGAGGTCAGTCCTCTGGGCAGCATCAGTAAAATTAGGATGAAGCTGCTCAGAGAGGAGGCTGAACAGGAGCCCAGACTGGGAGGTCTGGACACAGGCGTGTAGGAAGGTGGGCAGAGGAGGGGACGCAGGAGCGGAGACATCCCAGGGGCAGAGGACGGGGCAGAAGGCGGTTTTTCCAAGAGGCCCACACATGCAGGGGGTGCCTGAGAAAAAAGTCAGGCAGAAGGTGATGCAGAGGGCAGCAAGTTTGCCGAGAGAGGCTGGAGCTGACCCCCGAGAGGGAGACTGGGCCCTGGAGGAAGCTGAGACCCCTGCAGACCCAGGGAAGCACAGACCCCATCCCAGGGCATGCTGGGTATGGAGGACGGAGCGGGCATTGGCAGGAGAGAGTGGCCCACCGTGCAGGCAGGGAGGGTTCAGTCTCAGGAGGAGAGGAAGCCGTGTCACGGGGAAGGTCGAGAGCAGTGATGGGAAGGTGACCAGGTGCCAGTGAGGGGCCAAGAAGCGAGCCGAGGTGGGCGGGTCAGACAGCGGGTGGCGGGGGCAGGGTGATGCCCCAGAGAGGAGACCCCAACGCCTGCTCAGGCCGCGTCCTGGCAGAGTGAGCCCCCTGCCGCGCATGGATCGAGCCTTGACTGTGAGACAGGGCTGAGGGGACACAGGGCCCCGTCGGGGGGACATGGAGGGGCTTCAGGGAAGCGAGGGAGGGTCCCCGAGATGAGAGGGGCCGTAGGCACGAGTGACACACGGGGTTTGTGCGGATGGTGTTCTCCGGGGGCCAGGGCACCCTCGCCACAGAGGGTCAGCACGCTCGCTGCCCTGGTCCCACGGAGCTCAGGGCCACTGGGCGGGGGGCCGGGGAAGAGGCGGTCACAGCGCTGCTCACCCCTGGCAGACCCCACCGTCCAGGGCAGCGAGCGGTCAGTGAGGACCAGAAGGGAATGTTTGAGCACCAGTCCAGGGCCGTGACCTCCTCGGGGCAGCTCGGGCTGGCTCTCCAGACAGCGTGGCCTCCTCCGCCCTGTGGGCCAGGCCCTGCACCTCCCTCCTGGTCTCCCCTGGGCCCGCATAGCTCTTCCATCCTTGTATAATCAAGAATAGGGTGCCCAGTTCCTAGATGAGAAGTCATCATCTAACTCTCTGTATGTACATTCGGGTTTGGGAATGCCTGTTCACCCACGACCCCCTTGCGTGTGTTTCCAAGGCAGAGGCGTGTTTACAAGCTGCCGATCTGCGTGCTGCAACACGGCTGACCCCCGCCCCGAGCTCGCGCCTGAGGGCCACGCGGGGACCCGGCTTTCCTGCCCCGGTGGGAGCAGCCCTGTGCTCCCACTTCCCGAGCCCCCACTCCCGCCCAGCGCATCCCGCTTTGCATGCCGGTCAGAGTGAGGTGGAGACCACCTCCCCTTCTTCCTACCTGTGTCTCCCTGCCCATGTCCATCTCAGACGTGTGTAGGACTGTCTGTTGTAAACTAACCCAGCCTTTGTTAAAATGACTGCATATTCTTGTCCTGGGACCATTTCTGTGTTTTGACGCTGGGCTGTCTTCTCTGCCTCCTTGTCAAGTTCTCGCCATGCATGAAAATGTCCTCAAGTGTCCCACTCCAGGCTGCACAGGACGAGGGCATGTCAACAGCAACAGGAACTCACACAGAAGGTAAGCAGAGCTCCTGCACGCTTGCTGCAGGGAGCCGATCGCGGCAGCCCCTCCCCGTGCCCGCGGGACGGGGCCCTGGGCACTCCCATCAGGAGGGGGAGCTGAGCCGACCCAGGGCGCCCGGCAAAGCTCAGGGCTTAGACACCCGAGTCTGCAGGTGTCTCCCCAGCTCATGATGGAGTGACAGTCCCCCGGCAGGTGTCCTCCTTGAGGTCAGACCCCGGATGGAGCCGCAACCATCTGCAGCGACTCCAAGGAAGGCAGGAACCTCTCCCTTAGCTTCCGGGGGTCAGGAGGTCCCCTCCTGTCCCCATCAGATGGGATGGCAGCTGCAGACCACAGACGGAGCACGGTGTGACCTCACTCGGCAGCCCCGTGACCCCCACTGGCACCCCGGTCATCCGTGTGGGTGTCGGCAGGCACCAGCACGTGTGCAAAGAAGCTGGCGAGGGGACAGGCCAGGAAAGGGGCCCGAGGAGCCAGGCCCTCCTGGGCTGCAGCTGCAGAGCCACACTCTGCTCGGGACAAAGCCCGCTCTCTCTCATGCCTTGTCCCGACTTCTGCTAAGTGACCTCTCATACAGTTCCCAGCAGGTCCTTTTTACCCAATAGCCTGAGAGTGATTCTGTCAAATTGTTTTTGTCCTACCGTTTCAGCTTCACGAAGTTGCATAAAGTTACATCTAAATAGAGAAAGCTGTTATCAGCTTCATTGCCATTGTTGCGTGTCTGATAAACTTGGTTACTTGTGCTGAGTCTATAACGAGCGAGGTCACAAACGTGTACCCCTCGGCGACGTTCCTGGGTGTCCTCTGGAGGACCATGATGTGATGGCTGGATCAGCCCCCTGATGCCTGATTACAGGGCTTACAGCATCAGCTCCTCAGCATCCTCACCAGAATCACACCAATTCCGGACTCTGTGTGTACATGGGTGAAGCCTCTGCTCTCTTAGCAGAGATGCACACAGCAGACACCAGGGTTTCACGAAAAATCAGCTCAAACACAGAAGAGCACCCTTCTGTCTCTTCCTATAAATACTTAGGTTCAGAAAACATTTTACAGGAGCCTCGAGATCATTCTCCCTTCCTCCCCCTTCTGGGTATCTTTCTGGGGAGGAGGCAGCCGGGCTGATCAGCCTGTGTCCACCGTGCTGAGGTCAGCAAGTGGCAGAGAGCCCTGCACTCGGGGTTTTCAGAAATCCATCCTACCCAGTGGTCAGTTCCCCAGCGAGCATCCCCGAATGGACACCGTGTCTAAGATTCTGTGTCCCTTGAAGGATTCTGCCTCTGTTTTGTCATCCTTGAAAGGGGCTGTGCATTCGCTGGCGTGGCGCGGCCATTAGCATGTCTGATGGAGCTAGGGGGCAAACATGCGCAGCCCCTCCTGGTGCACTCCGTCCCCGAGGCTCAGGAGCCTGATGCTGTGAGAGGGAGGGAGGGGGGAGTTGATGGGGTCAATGAGGGGTGCTGCGGAGGACGCTTAGAGCCCTGTCTTTGCAGCCTTTCTGGATGCCCTATCGCTGCAGCAGAGAAGCTGGCCAAGGCCCAGGAGAAGCACCAGGGCTGTGACGCGTCCAAGTCCAGCCAGGCCTCGGACCGAGTGCTCAGGTACCGGACGCGCCGTCGGGATCCCTGCACGGCCCTCCCCACGGGACGGGCACCCGGACGGCCCTGAGGGGTGGCCGTGCCTGGTGCAGGGCGGGGGAGCCGGTTCAGTGATGAGACCTCACTGGGGCGCCGAGCCCCACCACCAGTGCCATCCAGCACCCCTGGGTCTCCCCGAGCCCTGGGGGTGCAGAGGGAGCCGTCTCTGGCTCTCCTCTGGCCCTGATGCTCCAGGCCCTGGCCGGAAAGGCAGCTGGAGAATTCACGGGGCGCCCCAAGTCACTGCATCTTAATCTGGGGGAGAAGGCAGCACCCCCACTCCAACCTTTGCGTTCCAAAGGCGCCCCCGTCCTCAGATGCCCCCAGGAGGCGGGCGGGATGATGTCACCTGTGTCGACATCACCGCTCAGCGGGTGAGGAAAGCAAGGCGCAGGGGCACAGGACTTACCTGAAGCCACTTGGTCATTGGCCGTGAAGACGGGGTGGGGCAAAGGTCACCTGGCGCCCTCCACTGCAACCTTCAGGACGGCTCCTTGTGGCCCGTGAGGAGGAAACCTCGCTTCCCTCGGCACTCCTTTCCACGTGCTCCCTTCCAGCCCTCGCCCAGGCGCAAGCTGGTCGCCCTCCACGTTTAGTCAGGGCCACAGCAGCAGCCTCCCCATCCTCATGAGAACTGCACCGTGATCCCCACAGCTGCTGGTGCCCACAGCGGGGCACACCTATGCTGGAAGGGCTTCTAGCCTGGCACTGAGGGCAAGTCCAAGCTGACTCCGGAAGGGCAAGCAGTAAACACACATGCACACGTAAAGGCACACACATGTGCACACACTTGCACCTGCACAGCACGCACATCTGCACACATGCACACACATGTGTGCACACGCACCTGCACAGACATGCACATCTGCACACATGCACACACACGTGTGCACACGCACCTGCACAGACATGCACATCTGCACACATGCACACACACGTGCACACGTAAAGGCACACACGTGTGCACACACTCACACCTGCAGTGCACATCTGCACACATGCATACGCACGTGTGCACACACTCACACCTGCACAGACACGCACATCTGCACACATACACACATGTACACACATACCACCCACACAACAGACATACACAAACACGTGCACACACACGTGCCCACACACACTCACACATGCATACATGCACATGTACACAGACGCCTGCACACACACACCCACGTTTGCACAGACATGCACACCCACCTACCCAGATCGAGATGCACTCACAGATACACACACACACGCACGTGACTTTGCTTCTGTTAAATTATTTCTTTGGGATAAATCACCTGGAAAAAATCTCTAGGCAAACAATACAGACACCTCCCTGGTTTTGTCATAAAACTTCCCAGTTTCCTGAAAGGATTTTACCATAATCATTAAACTCCTTTTTATCTCTCAGTAGAAAAGTTAAAATCTTTACAGAAAATGAGAAATGCTTCACTGGACAGAAATAAGAAAATAAAAGCCTTCTATGATCCTACTGTTTAGAGAGAAAGCTCAGTAAATTCTGGGGTGCGCCCCTCTAGACGTTTCTCCTCGAGGTCACTGCCCCCCTAACGTGTCCCCAGGTGCCCATGACTCAGCCTGCTTACAGGTACGCCCACGCCAACAGCATCCCTCCCCACTCCCTGAACCCGGCAGTGTGCATTTGGGGAGGAGTGATTAACCACAGGAGAGTTTGAGGAAAGGGAGAGATGGCGGGGGGCTTCTGTTCAGGCCCCTCCCCTTGCACAGGCCCCCCAGGGCTGGACAGGTCCCATGCCCACCTCCTTTCCCCCGTCCTGGGCTCGGCTCCAAGCTTGCCTCTCACTGAGGTATTCACTGGCCGCGTGGCACGGATAAGACACATCGGAAGTGACAGACATCGCCTAGTTCACAGAGAGGCCTCCTTTCTGCCCCCGAGCCTGGGCCCCTTTCTCCACGTAGTGTGATGGGAAGCCACGTCAAGTTACAGTGAAACAGAAGGCCCTGGGCCAGCCCTTCTGCAGCGATGACCCTCCCCCCAGCCTTGGGCGAGGAGTGAAGAGGCAGAGCGAGGACAGGCTTGGGGGCAGAAGCCCCCTCAGTGGTGCACGAGGCACGGGGCCGGCCAGGCTGGGCTCAGCTCTGCAGCCCCCAGGGGTGCAGCTCGACGCTGATGGCCTGGCCATGAGCGGGTCTGAAGGCCCTGGCCCATCCACGTCACTTCACACTCCCCAAATGCCTTCACAAGGGGCCGTGCATTTGGGGCAGCGGGGGGATGGGAAGGCAGGAAGGAAGGAGGAGAGATCGTTCAGCTACTTACGCTTTTAAGAGTCTTCAGGCAGGTGGCCTAACAGGTCATTGCCACTTAGGTGGGGGCTTCGGTCCTGCCCCACGCCCCCCACACACAGAGCCCTGCTCAGGCCCCAGCACCTGCTCCATCACATCACCAGACGTCCCTCCTCGATGCCTCTGCTGCAGGCACCCTCCCTCAGAGCTGCTCCCACCTCCTCAGGGCTCAGGGGTCATGCCTTCCACTCCCACGTCCTTTGTCCCAGGCGAATGGACAGTCCCAGCCTGGGCCCACCCACCCTGCCTCCTGCTGCACCCAGAGAGGCACTGGCCTTTCTTGTTCCTTATCGTTCAATGTTCCTGGTGTGTTTCCTGCCCCATCCTGGATCTTAACTTTGACAAACTCCACCTTCTCCCTTAAAACTGAATGGACTCTCATGGCCCCGGATGTCCTCCGTTCCCCAGGACTCTGAGAGCCCTTGGGCTCCTAAAACAAGGTCATAGTCCAGGTGACCTTTGAGGGCAAGGCCTGAGCTTTCGTTCATTTATGACCCACCCCACTGCCTGCTAAAATGCCCCAAATAATAGACATTTAACTAACTGTTACAACTTTTTGGTGATTTGAGAAGAAGTAAATAAGGTAAATTAATGATATCAAAGTAAGTGTGTTGGTGATTTGATAGATAAAGTTGTTAACATACAGAGAAGTTTGGCGCAAAAATTCTAAGGGAATTCTCTGCACCAATTTCCTGTAAATCTAAAATTAGTTTTTAAAAAAGTCTAGAAGTTCCTTTGAGATAGATGGACACACGAAAAGCAAGATAGAATGTTCATGAATATGCGACTGAGAGTTCTTCCGTTTAAATATTTTATTCCGCAGCGTAGAAAAAGGGATGACTACTAGGCGATCCGATATTTGCCAAGCGCCTCAGGACGCGCTCCATTCTATTGTCCAGCTGAAAACATTGCTTTGTAGCGTCTTCCACATCTTTCAGAGTATTTCTCTCACTTGCTCATATTTTGTTAAGGCAGCTTCTTCTCTTGCTTCGTCCTGCGTGACGCTTGCAACACTGTCTGAAAGCCCCACAAAAGGAGACCCAGGGATCTGAGCTCCCTTCCCACATTCGCTTTGCATTGTCGTCTCCACACTTTCTTAGACTCTGAAAAGAAAAAAAAGGGGCAGGGGCAAAGGTTAAGTATTTTATTTTCTGTTCTTTTTATTTCCAAAAAGTCAGCATCTTGGCAGAAGCCAGTTTAATGTTGTATCATTCAAGCACGCTTGGCCTTTTCTCAAGAAAACAGAACTGGGATTTTAGTGCGAGATTCCGGTTCCTTAACACAGCTAAGAAACAAGATGTTCTCATTTTAAGATGAACCGCGTCTCATGCGTGGCCGTGAGAAAGCAAGCTGTCCATTCTCTCTCTCTGCTTCCAGGCCCATGTGCTTTGTAAAGCAGCTGGAGATCCCACACTACGGCTACAGAAACAGCGTGCCCACCACCACGCCTCGCTCCAACTTGGCCAAAGAGCTGGAGAAATATTCCAAGACTTCGTTTGAGTACAACACTTACGACAGCCACACTTACGGCAAGCGGGCCATAGCTCCCAAGGTGCAAACCAGGGACATATCCCCCAAAGGATTCGATGGTAGGAGGTGCCCCCTCTTCTACATGAGCGTCACGCTTGCCGTTGATAATGTTGTTGTTGTGCATATCCATTGCCTACAAACCGACCGAGCATGGGGTCGCTCGCTGGGCACCAAGGAAAGCACGCCCGCAGCCTAGGCGGGTTTCCTGCGGCCCCAGGTACCCGCGGGTGTGGGCGAGCAGGTCCTGGGAGAGGGAGGGGGGCAGGGAGGGACGGAGACCCCTTCCCCGTCATCCCCAGGGAAGAGCGTCGTCCAGGTGCCGGCAGGTGGTGGAGACAGACAGCCGAGGGCTCGTCTGCTCCGCAGCGCTGCTGAGACATGTCCTCATCTCCGCCAGCTTCCTCTGATAGACTCCCCGACACAAAGCCAGGAGAGCCAGGGTAGCTGCCCGGAGTCCGTGGTCCTCCTGAGAGTCCTGTGCTCCCTGCCTGTTCTCAAGTCGGGATGTGTGGTGCATTCATTGGGGAGATTTTTAAATTCTCGTGTCTGTGGCTGCACCCCAGACCAGTTAAATCTGACTCCCCAGACGTGGTCCCTGTGGGCAGCATTTTTAAAAAGTCACCAGTGACTCTAACATGCAGCCTCCACGGGCCCCACCAGCCTCCCTCCAGCAGGCTCAGACCCCAGGGTGGGGCCCGGGGCGCACCCTGTCCTGGCGCTGTGACTCCCTCACTGGCCTCGCTCGTGGCTGCCTCTGTGTCCACCAGCAAAATAGAGCCCAGAAATAGGGAAACGTGCGTACTTGAACCCACAAGAAGGGGTGCAAACTCTAAACAGACTAGTTCCCATGTCATCACAGAGCTAATTTGGTAAGTAATTGAAGCACAGAGGGGAGACTGCGTTCTGTGACTTTCCGTATCTATCTAACCACGTTTCTACTTTCAGTTCTAGGATATATGGACTTAGTTGGCAGATGTTACCGATGGGGACGTGGGTTGTGTACGCTGGGTGATTTAGGAGTCTTATCTTGATGTTCTCCAGCAGAGGCCAGGAGAGAGGGTTTGGAAGATTTCGGAGCAGCTCTCTGAAAAAGATATTTAATTAAACTCACAGCACACCAAAAAAATCCATTTAAATTAAATGCTTGGGGAGCTCCAAAACCTTTTTACAATTCCATATGAGTTGCTGCACATTTTTCTACATTATTTTAGTCATTCTTTACGCTAATAGCAATTAATTTGCATGGTGAATGAAATGTAATATTTCTTTGATGTATCTTAGATTGATTACCCTTGCGTGTATCAATTCTAAATGCATAGGAACAAAGATGGAAGCCGAGAAAAGGGAGTGGCTTAGGGTATAACATAATCATTGAGGGTTTTGTAGTAATAATTTGCTCACTTCAGGCTTTGTTATAACTTCATTCATTTGATGCAAATGAGGGGTCTGAAGAACTTGAACTCTTCAGACCTAGGGTCCCCAGTTCACTGTCGTTTTATAGGGTCTGGAGGCCACTTCTGCACACGGCCTGTTGCTGCTGTCCTGCGAGACCCGATTTCCTGCCCTTTCCATTGCGTTCTGCTGGTTGGACCTGTGAGGTCATGACCAGGATCGCTATGCCCTTTCTCAGCTCTTCCTTTCGTAGCCTAGTGGTACTAGACACGCGAATCCTCCCATGTGGTGGTTTCCCTGAAAGCAGAGGGAGCACCTGTTCCAGCCTGCTGGCTGACTAGGTGCAGCTCAGCCAACAAGGCTACGGAGGGGAACCTACACGTATCATTGGCCCCCCAGAAAAGACCCCTGCTGCTGCTCTGCTCTTCAGCTGATCCCCAAATTAAAAGAACACAGAAGAGACACTTAAGCACCAGGTCTTCTAGGAACTAAAGGAAAGGGAAAGGCAGCCTTCATGGCGTGACCGGCGTCTGCGGCCACCGCCGAAAGGGCTGTCTCCAAGGCGTGCCCCAGGCGCACGATGGCTGGGCCATCGCCCCCAAAGACAGTGGAGCCTCTTCTGCGGGAGGGGAGCATAACGCCTAGGCGTGGGGCTCAGGGTCTGGGGTGCATGGAGGCTGGAAAAGCAGGACTCTTGCCCCAGGCTCTGGGGTCGTCCCTCACATTCCACCAACCATGGCCAAGAACAGTCAACAAACATCGATTTATTCACCTGCGTTCTCCCAGACTCTCAGTAGTAGCTATCTATGTGTCTCATCTACCTGTCTGTCTATCCCTCTCTCTCTCTATCCATCTGTCCATGGGCCCACCTATCTGTCCACCATATATCTATCCATTTTCTCCCTCTTCTTTCTTTATAACAAGCTTCAAGGAAAAGACTGTGTAAACAGAAGACAGTGGAACATACCCAGGCACAGTAAAGCAAGGTGTGCATGCTGCCTGAAGGAATTAGCATGAGTTTTACCAAAGTGGTGAATTTTAAACTTGATCTTGAATGGAAGCTACCAGAAGGCAGGAAACCCATGAGTGAGTGAAAGCGCCAGCCAGCTGGCAAGGCAGGATTTGAGGCGTGTGAGAGAAGGGACAGGATGACCCGGAGGCGGTGAGGAGATGACTTTGTGTCAGCCTCGGGGAGGAGGACACCGCCGTCGGACATCCCAGTGCGGAGGTGATGGAGGAGGGAGCAGGCCCTGCAGACTGCCAGCCCTGCGCCTCGGCAGCCCCTGGCTGGCATCTCCCCGCCTCCCCCCAGCCCTGTCTTATGGTGAGCTAAGAATGGCATTCCCACTTTAAAATAGATGGGGGGAAAAAAAAAAGAAGAATTCAAATTTCAGTGTTCAGAAGCAGTGTTCCTCACCCATATCGCCGGCGGCTGTTTCACAGAACAGACCGATGTGCAGTTCTGGCAGGGACCTCGTGACTGCCAAGCCTCCACCACTGCCAGGCCCTTCGCAGAAAAAGTTTCTGACCGGGTCTAAGCCATCCCGCTGTGTCTCTGAGCAGTTTATCACCACCCTTAGGCTTTGTTAAAAGCCTACGTTCTCAGCCCCGTGCGGGCCCTTCTCATGAGCCTCCCTCTGGGTTATTCCCAAATTCCACCTTCTCCTGACCATCGTTTAACCACTCTCTGGTCAGGAAATCAACTCTGAATTTTCACTGGGCAAACTGATGCTGAGGCTGAGGCTCCAATACTTTGGCCACCTGATGTAAGCAGCCAACTCATTGGAAAAGACCTTAATGCTGGGAAAGATTGAAGGCAGAAGGGGATGACAGAGGAGGAGATGGTTGGATGGCATCACCGATGCAATGGACATGCGTTTGAGGAAAGTCAGGGAGACGGAGAAGGACAGAGGAGCCTAGTGCGCTGCAGGCCACAGGGCTGCACAGAGTCAGACACAGCTCAGCAACTGAACAACAGCTGCTCTTCAAAGGCCTTGTCCCTGATGCTCCGACCTCCCCTTCGCCTGCCCTCCCCTGCCCAGGCCTCATCACTGGAGTAGGGAGGGTCCCTGGGCGAGCCCTCCTGGGCCTCCAGGTCCCATCCTCTGGGCCAGCCCTCCCTGCCTCCACCCCCACCCTCAGGCCAGCCTCTCCCTGGAAGACCTGCCTCCCCATTCTCCTGCCCCCCACACTCACCTCCACCTCCAGAAGCTTCATCCCCAGCCATATCCCTGGGACAGATCGTGCCTGGACTCAGAAACCTGCCCCTAGCCTCCTCAGACCTGTTCGTGCAGAAGGAGGGGTCCAGGCCTCCCCCTGCAGTGCTGGGTCCCATGTCCCATCTCCCGAGACCCAAACCCCACTGGCAGGTGAAGCCTGGGCAGACAGGAGCTGGGCAGAGGACACCCAGAGTGAGCTAGCAGACGGGAGACCACTGAGAATCCAGCCCTGGTTTAGACAAGATAAACCCTAAACCACGTGAGCAAACTGCCTTCGGGAGGTGCCACTGTTCCCCTGAGAACTCGACACCCATATCTTGGCTTGCTTATGAGAAAGTACAGCCAGGAACCCACATGATGCCTGGGAGTCAGGGCTACGAAATTAAGGGGTGCAGACCCCTGAGTCCAACCAGACTTGACGAGGGCACAGGCCCAAACGGGGCGGACCCTCAGGAAGCGTATCTTGTCTGTGTTCCATTTTGTCTGCCTTTCACAGAAATTCAGATCAGAAGGCCATAGTGATCTACTCCCTACAGAAAATGGAAATTCAGAAGGACAACACACCCACGTCGTAAGAGTCTTTCAGGCAGAGTAGACTAAGTTGGAAGGTGGTTGGTTGTTTTTCTAATTCATCATCTTTAATCACTGGAAACACCAACCTGTTTTTCCTTTTCCTGCATGAGAGGGCAGGGCACTTGAAGAGGTACTTGTCAGCACGGGGTAAGATCAGGTGGACTCCTGACGTTGTAAATGCGAGGGCCTCTCTCTGGAGTAGAAGCTGTTCTGTCTCCTAAGTTCAGGGATGTGCTGGCATCCAAGGAACAGGAATGCATTTGTTTGCTGGTTGATTGGGAAAAGCTTTGATGGAAAATAGCTTTGTCAAAAGAAAAAGAAAGCAAGTTTTTACTTGGTTAAAGTGGAAGGGGGGCTGCCCCAGGGCTGGGAGCGTGGTAGAGCGCTTTGGCATCCCTGGTGTCCATGCAGTGAGCCCCAGAAGCTCTGACTGTGCTGTGGTTCAGTTGCTAAGTCGTAGCCAAGTCTTTGCAACCCCATGGACTGCGGCACACCAGGCCCCCCTGCCCTTCACTATCCCCCGGAGTTTGCTCAGATTCCTGTCCTTTGAGTCAGGGATGCCATCCAACCATCTTACCTTCTGCTGCCCTCTTCTTTTGCCTTCAATCTTTCGCAGCATCAGGGGCTTTTCCAATGAGTCGGCTCTTCGTGTGATTGGTCCTAAAGATACTGACACTAACAGCTTTGTAAATATTCTACAAATAGGAAATAATGACTAAAACCAAAGAGCTTCATTATCTGAGAGACTTGACATACACAGACTCTTATTTGGAGCAAAGAATACATGATTGATGGCCCACAGGGAAAGGATGCTTGTGAAACAAATGTTCTGCTCGCCTTCCTTCTGGGTCATGTGAGCTGACGGGCACATCAATAAATTGTCCAGTTCCATCAGCTGCTAAAATCCTGGACAAGCCCCATCAGCTTGGCATAATCCAGAGGAAGTGGAGTCTTTCAATTTAAATATTTGGTAAAGTCAGTGCCTTTTACCAGAAGTCGCAGAGTGCAATCTGTTGCATAGAGACACGTTTGCCGTTTACTTTGTTTTAGAAACTGAAATCCCCTCATTGCAAAACAACTTTTTTTCTTATTTATGTGGACCATATTTCTTTTCCTGAACCAGAAAAAAGAAAAAATCCCTCTTTTCACTAAGGGAAAAAAAAAAAATCCGTCCTAAGTGGTATTTCATTTCTCCCAGTTTTTAATATTCATGTTTTTATAACAAAACTGTAAACAATGTGAAGCCACAAGCTTGAGTCGTTTCGGCAAGTCTTGTGAGCTGCTGAGGGGCCAGCTGCCCTGGCTTGTTTATAGAACCCACTGGAGGTGCCCCCTCGCAGCCCCAGCCTCCCCACCTGGGCTCAGGAGACCAGGGCCCCCTGCTCTGTCTGCGGCGCTGAGCAGGTGTGCTCACGGGGGAGAGAGGAGGGAAGCAGGGCAGACACACACACAAGCGTGAGGACTGGTCCTCGGGCTTGACCGAGTCTGATGAGCAGGTTGGAAGGCGTTCCTTGCACTGGGCGGGTGTGAGGGTGTGAAACTGAGCCCACGCCCACACGCGGGGCTTAGACAAGGCCGGCAGCTTCCCTGAGGCGGCTGCACACGCAGAGCCCCCCCACGCCACGTCCTTGGGGGCAGGAAAGATCAGTCTTCCGTCCCAGCTCAGAAGGTGTCGATGGTGAAAGTCAGTGCTTTCGTTCGTGTTGGAACAGGGCGCTTTGGGGCCTCTCTTGGGGGTGCTGTGATGACCAGCAGTGATGGCTGTGAGGTTGTGGTCACTTGCTGACCACACTTGGGCTTGGTGCCAGGTTGCAGGCACCAGGATGGCAATGCTGAGGACAGGAGAGCAGCGTCCCCTCCCTCTTTCAGAAGAGGTGACTTGTCTGCCAGAATGATCTTGATGGGGCCCTCAGGTGCACACAGGCAGCCTTGAACAGGGCTGGAGCCCCCTCTGGGCTCCCCCGCACCTCGGCCTCTGTCAGGGTGATGGCTGAGCTCCCTGCAAAGGGGCCTGTGCCCTGTGAGGGGTGGCACCCTGCAGACCCTGCAGTCAGCTCTCCTGGCTCCCTCCGGGCTCCCCTCGGAGTAATTCCCGCCCCCTCTGCAGGGTCAGGTCAGCTGCTGACTCCTAAGCAAAGGGCATCCTGTGTCTTTCATGACCCCGGGCACATCCTAATCAGTCATCCATCGGTCATCTTCCCGTCCTTGCGCTAAAGGAGGTGCAAACAGCTCCGGAAGCCACCCTTGCCCTATGGGCCCGAGTGGGTGGTCGGCAGGCTGGCTGGTTCCTCAGAAGGATCCCTGAGCGAAGCTGGTGGCTGGGATGCACAGGAGGGCAGAGCGGCAGGGCCCGCCCTTCCCAGAGCGCGGGTGCTCGCAGACCCACGAGAGCCCGCCCTGTGCATCCAGGCCGTCTGCACAGGACAGGACGCCCCAAAGGGCTGCTCGGCCTCGCCGGGCGGGACAGGCCATCCAGCCTCTAGAGGGACGAGCGGGCTGCAGGCTCCCCGTCTCCCCGTGAGAGTAGGTGAGCAGCCACAACAGGAGCCAGCCTTGGGCTGTGGCCACGCTGGTGCGGCCAGTAGCTGCCGTGCGTCTCAGTGGCTGCGCCCGAACCAGGGCTGGCCTTTAAGGGACCAGTTCCAAAGTGCCCCTGCCCTAGCCCCCTGCGTGAGAGCCTCGGTGCTCTTCCTGCGGGCTCCCGGCTCCGCCCACACATGGGAAAGAAGGAAAAAGGCAGGAAAAGCCAGGCTTCTTTCAGGGAATTAGCTGGTGGCAGGTGCCTTGTCCCCCTGGGGACCGACGCACAGGTGTGGGTGCACAGGGCGGGCGGGCGGCGCGGGGCGCGCTTCTGCGGCCGCGGGCCTGGGCGGGGCCCCCGAGTCACCGCCGCGCGCTGTCTCCCCAGCGAAGCGGTACTGCAAGGACGCCAGCCCCAGCAGCAGCACCACCAGCACCTACGCGCCCAGCAGCAGCAGCAACCTGAGCTGCGGCGGCGGCAGCAGCGCCAGCAGCACGTGCAGCAAGAGCAGCTTCGACTACACGCACGACGTGGAGGCGGCGCACATGGCGGCCACGGCCATCCTCAACCTGTCCACGCGCTGCCGCGAGATGCCGCAGAACCTGTCCACCAAGCCGCAGGACCTGTGCGCCGCGCGGGTACGGGCGGCGCGCGCCTGGGGGCGGGGCCTGGCGCAGCTGGGGGGCGGAGCGCAGCTGGGGCGGGGCCTGGCGCAGCTGGGGGCGGGGCCTGGCGCAGCTGGGGGGCGGAGCGCAGCTGGGGCGGGGCCTGGCGCAGCTGGGGGGCGGAGCGCAGCTGGGGGCGGGGCCTGACGCACCTGGCGGGGCGGGGCCTGGCGCACCTGGGGGCGGGGTCTCGGCTCACCCTCACCCCCACCTCCCTTCCCGGCCGCCCCGACCCGGAGGTCCCGCCGGGCGCCCCCCCCGCGGCCTCCTTCGCGGACGCCCGCGCAGACCGCCGGTTCCCCGGCCCTGCTCCGAGGAAGCCTGACTGCCCAGGGCCCTGGGGACACATTTTCCAGATCAGTCCACCTGTGCATTTAGGAGCACCGCCCCTCCCCCTTTTAGGACCCACACCTCGCTCCCCTCCTGGCGATCCCGAGGGCAGCACGGAGACTAGGGACCTCGAGGGGCCTTGCGCCCCGGCCCTTAATCAGAGGAGGGTGTGCAGCGCCGCGAGCGGAGGCCGCCGCGGGCGGGCTGGACCGCGCCCTCCAGCCCAGAGCTGGGGAACAAAGAAAGGGCAAAACTCCCGTTTCCCCGCGGGCTCCCAGCCAAGCAATTACAGTCAGCTCCCATTAGTTCAGAGCACCGCAGATGCCAAAGCGGTGAGCAGGGCCAGGGCGGGTCCTCGTGACCGGCTCCCGGCAGGAGAGGGAGTCGCTCGGCCCCGCCGCGCCCGGAGCTGCCCAGAGAGGCCGCCAGGCGGCCAGGGGCCCGGGCGCGAGCGCGAGCGCGTCCTGCCCACGCCGGCGAGCGGGCGGCTCTCGTCTCCAGAACAAAGGGCCGTCCCGTCACCCAGCGCCGCTGGGCACGCTCCTGAGCACACCACACTGACCGTAGTTGTTAGAAATAGGTGTGATTTGTGTGAATGGAGAAAGGTCAGTAATTTTATGTCTTGCAAATGCTTTCTTCTCTATTAATATTTTTATTCCTGGATTTTGGAGGAGTGTCAGGGGCATGCAATTTCCATGGTGATCAGGGCTGCTAAAATGCCAGGCTGCCATGGAGGAAATTCTGTGGCAAGGGGAAAAAAGACAATAACCCCTTCGATTTTTTTTTTCCGCTTTATTAAATATAAACTAAGACCGAGGGAATTACAGTCCGACATGGTGACGGCTGTATTAGTCTGAAAGCTGGAAACCAGAGGTGCACTGTGGCAAGGAGGGTTCAGGCAGCATAATGCGCTGGGATTCACCCCGTAACAGCCCGGAGGCGGAGGCTGGTGCCAGGCACCATCCATCGCTCGGCTGTGGCATCCTGAGGAAAGAGACGCCAGACCTCTGAGTAGGCAGCGGCGTTCACGCCAGCTCTGACATCAAACTGCTCAAGAGAGTATGACTCTTTGGGGAAGAAAAAAATGGAGGATTGTCGGGGGTATTTTGATTTTTCTTTCCTCTGTCCTCCATCTGCCCTTCCTTCTCTCCCCATTCCCGAGAGGAAGATTCTCAGGGATTCTTGATATGTTTAAAGCATCAAAAAAAAAAAGAAAGAAAGAAAAGAAAGCCCTCACCCTGTACCTCTTCGGCTTTTGTAAAGCTGGGTGACTAAATTGTAGGTTTGCTGACCCTGAAGCAGGTCAGCCGCAATCACTGCTGTGGAAGCGTGTTGCACTGTGATTGCACATTTCCCTGCCTTAAAATAGAAAATCCTCTTTCTCACATATGGTAAGGTTTTGTATTGGAAAGTAAGTTCTGTGTGTGGGGTTTTGTTTTGTTTTGTTCACTACTATATTCCCAGAGCCTGTGCCTGATAGGATCAATTTGATCCCCACCCCCAAAAAAAACAAAAACAAAAAAAAGGAAGTAAATTATAGTTCCTCTCCTCCATCCCTCTAAATTCTTGTATTTTCTTCATCTCCAAGTCTGGGAGTATTAGCATCAGTGAAACTAAAGGAGAATTTTAAATCTGTGTACATTTTTACGTATATATGTATAATTTGTACACACATCTATTTCTGATCTCTTAAGAGGTTTTTGAACTATGATAGAATTGAAATCAGGCATTTGTTTTTCTTCTGGTGAGGCTTATTTCTAAAAGCAGAGACATATTAGGGGAAAAGGATACAGATCTGTGATAGTTAAGTGAGAGAGAGATGATAGATTAGTGGATAAGAGACAAGAGAGAGTGAGAGGTGGTCCGTAGATAAGCGGAAAGATGGAAGCCCTGTGCACCTGTCAGCCAGTCTCAAGCTTTCACAGCACGGGGAGCAGGACGGATGAGGGACCGCCCCTCTCACCTGGGGAGCTTTTGCACGTGAGGCTGGCCTGAGGCATCTGCGGCTTGGATTCTGTCCTGGCGAGAGGGCTGTGGTCTGGGGGGAGACGCGCGTGGTCAGCTTGTCCTTCCATCTCGCAGAACCCTGACATGGAGGTGGATGAGAACGGGACCCTGGACCTGAGCATGAACAAGCAGCGGCCGCGGGAAGGCTGCTGCCCGATCCTGACGCCCCTGGAGCCCATGTCCCCCCAGCAGGCAGTGGTGAGCAGCCGGTGCTTCCAGCTGAGTGAAGGGGACTGCTGGGACCTTCCCGTGGACTACACCAAGATGAAGCCCCGCAGGATGGACGAGGACGAGTCCAAAGAGATCACTGTACGTCCCCTTCGTGGACCCCCACGCCCGCCCACCCAGTCCACCAAGCGGGCACCGCTGAGGGAAAATGCCCTGGGTGCATACCTTAGCGAAAATGGTCTTTTCCCTTTAAATATGACTTTTAGCTGACTGGAGCTTAGAAGACATTTTTGGTTAACCCAGGAGAGGTTTGGGAGTAACACTGATGAGAGCGAAACAAACCATTGACTCCTTTGAACAATGAATTTTATTTTCCAACAAGTGTGTTTTTTTGCAAACGATTTCTCTAAGAAAATGTGCGAACAGCTTACCGATTCATTTTTCTGGGTGATAAATTGATAGAATGCAGGGTTTTCCTTGCAGGTAAGGAATTATAAGGAGACTCTTCAATGCTTACATGTTTAATTCTGTGTTGATAATTCTCTAGCTCCTTGAAGCTAGGGACAGGGAAGTGAAAGTGAAGTCGCTCAGTCGTGTCTGACTCTTTGCGACCCCATGGACCGCAGCCCACCAGGCTCCTCTGTCCATGGGATTCTCCAGGTCAGAACACTGGCGTGGGTAGCCATTTCCTTCTTCAGGGGATCTTCCCAACCCAGGGATCGAACCCGGGTCTCCCACATCGCTGGCGGCTTCTTTACCCTCTGAGTCCCCAGGGAAGGACGGGGTCTGTTCTCCAAAACACCCAAAATGTGCAGAGGAGTGCCCTGGAGCCTAGAATGAATTGTTTTTGTGTAGTCACCCAAATCTTCGCTGACTACAGCATCACCAAAACACCTATGTCAAGAATGTATTTTTGAAGTAGTTACAATTTTCAAATTCAGATCATTAAAATCGTTACGATTTTCTTTAGGCTAAGAAAATAAATGAAAAAAGAATTGTTATTAGACTGACTTTTTCTCCAGTGTTCAATTCTGAAAGTTATGACATCTCCTTTATTCCCTGAAAAATGAAAATTCTTTTTGAACACAATAGGGAGACCACCGTCGAAGCCATAGCATCTTACAGAAACAGAGAGGTGGGTAAAAAGGAAGCATTGGCAGTTTGTAGGAATTGTCAGGGAAGGTGCCTGTTTATAAGGCCGTCACATCTGAAGCCATTATGTTTATTCTTCAAATTGATTTAAGTATCCAGGAGAATAGAATCTGAGTGGCAAGCTAAATTCCAAAGGACTTTTTCTTTCCTACAACGTTAAATCGTTACTACCAAATAAGGCATGGTAGTTGAATCTCCGAATTTATTTTAATTAAAATTAAGCCCCCCGTAAAAGACAGCAGCTTTGCCCTCAAGTGTCACACAAGGGAAACCCTGCACTCGGGAAACATGTTTGCTGAACATCGCCATCTATAGGAATTTCTAGGTTACTGCAAAGGGCCCCTCTTAGCCAAAGAATATTCTATTAAAAAATTTTTTTTAATGCTGCCTAACTAAGGTCCGTCTAGTCAAGGCTATGGTTTTTCCAGTAGTCATGTATGGATGTGAGAGTTGGACTGTGAAGAAGGCTGAGTGCCGAAGAATTGATGCTTTTGAACCGTGGTGTTGGAGAAGACTCTTGAGAGTCCCTTGGACTGCAAGGAGATCCAACCAGTCCATTCTGAAGGAGATCAGCCCTGGGATTTCTTTGGAAGGAATGATGCTAAAGCTGAAACTCCAGTACTTTGGCCACCTCATGCGTACAGTTGACTCATTGGAAAAGACTCTGATGCTGGGAGGGATTGGGGGCAGGAGGAGAAGGGGACGACCAAGGATGAGATGGCTGGATGACTTGATGGACGCAAGTCTGAGTGCACTCCGGGAGATGGTGATGGACAGGGAGGCCTGGCGTGCTGCGATTCATGGGGTCGCAAAGAGTCGGACACGACTGAGCAACAACTGAACATGGGGTCGCTAAGAGTCGGACACAATTGAGCGACTTCAGTTTCACTTTTCACTTTCACGCATTGGAGAAGGAAATGGCAAGCCACTCCAGTGTTCTTGCCTGGAGAATCCCACGGGCGGGGGAGCCTGGTGGGCTGCCGTCTATGGGGTCGCACAGAGTCGGACACGACTGAAGCGACTTAGCAGCAGCACCAGCAACAGCAATTCAAACTCACAGCATCAGTCTGTGCTGGTCTTCCCTCGCCTGGGGCCTTAAAGCCCGTAGACTACTTGCACAGTGCAGAACACTTAGCAGAGAGGGCCAGACGCCCCAGGCATCTTTGCGTGTACAGCCTAAGCTCTGCCCGTCGGCGCTGGACACAGTGCTGTAGGTCTTGAACCCAGTGAGCAAGCTCCACTGAGTAGCTGGTTTGGCGGCCCGGCCGCTTCTCTGCCTCTCCTGTCCGTGCAGCTGCAGGAATTAGAATTTCCGCACTGAACTAGGGGTTTCGAGCAAGTGGTGAGAAACAAGTGCCGCATAGACCAAAGGTGCTCTTTGAATGAAACTGGGTTTGCATCCTCGCAACGAGAGTGTGTTGTGATTTTAAGGGTAAGGTTGGGACGGGGCGGGGGGCAGGGGACGGGGGTGGGACACAGCCTCCGGTCTGTGTGTCCGGTGTCTTCTGTGGCCCTGAAGCTGTGTTTCACCTGCAGCCAGAAGACTTGGACCCCTTCCAGGAGGCCCTCGAAGAAAGAAGGTACCCAGGGGAGGTGACCATCCCGAGCCCCAAGCCCAAGTACCCCCAGTGCAAGGAGAGCAAGAAAGACCTGATAACGTAAGCACGGCGCGCGGCGGGACGGTCGCTCCCCCGAGCCCCTCCTCCGGCTCACCTCTACCCGGGTCTGTATCTGCCTTGCCGTCTGAGCATGCGACACGCACAGCGCGCAGATGTCCCCAGGGGCCAGGCGGGCGGGCGGCAGGCCAGCCGTGGACGCTTGTTCTGAGCGCTGCTCTGTGCTATGGAGGCGCCATTTCCGTGTGACCCCGTGCATCTGCAGCTTTGCTCCAGGCAGCTTAAACCCCGTGCAGACATTGCAGCTAAACTGGAAACAATGAAACTTTTTTCAAGTTTTTTTTTTTTTTTTTTTTGGGAAACATGCTTACTACTTTGGCTGTTTTTGTTTTTCTTTGGTGGCAGATGTCCAACACCAAGGTGTGATGGGAGTGGTCATGTGACTGGCAATTACGCCTCACATAGAAGGTGTGCCTTCATTTTTCTCATGGTGGATTCTGTCTTTTCAATTTATTGTTTTCAGCTTACCTCAACAATGCTGTCCCAGTACAAACGTTGACTTCTGTGTCACCCCTTTAAGTGCTATATGTTGACCTTCAAAAGCTAAACGACATGTTCTATAACGTCTTTTATCTCAAAGCAAGCTACCTAAATTTGGAATATGATTTACAGACATTGAGACCAAAGAGTCCAAATATTTGAATCTTACTTTTCAAATGGTTTCTGCAAAGACATGCTTCCTTAAATTTCTATGGAAACATGAATTAGTTCATTGCACCAACAAAATTCAATGTACAGCACTTTCCCCATCGCTTTTCTGCATTCAACCTTTTGATTTCAGTTTTGTGTTGTGTCTGTTGGGGACGCACGCTGGGCCTCGGGGCTTCTCACCGGACTCTCCTGGCCTGTCTTACAGTCTGTCGGGCTGCCCGCTGGCTGACAAAAGCATTCGAAGTATGCTGGCCACCAGCTCACAAGAACTCAAGTAAGATTTAACGAAAATCCTCTCTTTCTGAAATCTGTTCACTTAGTGGTAACAAAAGGGTGTGTCGTTTGCAAAGAGACATGTGTTTACCGAGCCACCTGTGTGCACCAGCGCCTCAAGTCAGCACACATGAACATTCTTGAGGATTCTGGTCATCTGTGTGGGCAATCCAGCTGCCTTTTCCCTCTTGTTTACCTCTAGCTTTTTCATATCGCATCCTTTCCATCTTGAATTTCCTAAAGCTTAGGTATTTTCTCTCCAGATATGCGTGCACGTGGAAGGGGAGTTTTACAGCGTTACTCAGACTTTAAGGAAGTGATTGTCATGTGAAAAGTCAGAAGCTGATTTTTTTTAAAGTCAGTGCTTAATATGATCATTTTTAGAATGGATATTTAAATAGGATGAATAATCGAACCCCACCATGATCCTAGCTAATTCCTTCAACGCACTGTGGTCGTGGCTACAGACGCTTGTCAGGGCAGCCATAACCCCCCTAAGGCTTCACCAGCACTCACAGCGTGGCCCCCTCTCCTCTGTGCCTGTAACTGTCTCTGGTTTTCAGCGTGGTCTGGTCAGCCGCATCCACACCGCCAGACTAAGGGTTCTCTTCTCTGTGTCTCTGTAGATGTAAGTAGGTAGATGGACGTATTCACATTCAGCTCCTAGGCAGGTTTTGGAAGAAGTCAGGCCAAGCCCCAGCCCGTGTATTAAGACCTGCTGTCATCTATTTGGAACGGACATTTGAGTATCTGTCAGGAGAACAAGGGCAAGACGAGCTTTCCACAACCTGATGAGAACCAAGATTTTCCAGTCATCGTTTTTAATTACCTGGCCTTTTATAAAAATCATCATGTCAAATTGCTTGGCTTCCATTTCGTTTGGAAAGGGCTTTCCTTCTGATGCAGAGAAATTTCTGCTCTCAGACCCTGTTGGGCTCCCCCCGCCGAGGACCCCTCCCCCATGAGAGAGCAGGGCATCGGTCCGCGGGGTGCAGGCCCTGTTTCACTCCGTGTCGTTTCTTACAGGACCCCTGTCCAGGGCCCTAGCGCCATAGACCACCTGCTCATGTTCAGTGACCTCCTGAACTAGCCCTCCCGCCACCAGACCCTGGAGTTCTCTTCGTGGCGGCGTGTAAACACCGGGAGGGCAGCCTCTTGCTTGACGGCTGTGCGGTCTGTAGCCGTCCACGCAGTGCCTGGCGGACACGTAGCTTAGGACCTCAAACGGACAGCATTAGCAAGAACCATCCAGCCCGCTCTGTTAAGACCTCCTTTTCCGTGGCTTGAAACCATGTTCCCCTCACGACTGAAAGGGGGTTAACCGTACTCGGACCTCGGCTAACACCACGGCACACGGCGACTTCTGTCTGCCTCTCGCTGAGGAGGGCGTCTCCAGTCCCAGCAGGCCAGCTGTAAACGGGACAGCCTGGGGACAGCTTCCTGGGAGCGCGGCTTCTCCTTGGTGGCCTCCAGTCGGAGACCTGAGCAGGCTCCCAGCGGGTCTGGCTCTCCTTGGTTTGCCTTCGTAGCCTTTGGGCTTAGATGGTCGTGTTGATCTGAAGCTCCAGGCAGACCAGCTCCTCCTCCAGGGTTGGCACTTCCTTCTTGCCGCATCTCTCCTTGGAGGCCGGTGTGATATCCACACCGTCAGCATCTTCAGAGGGGGTCCACCCTTCCCAGCCTCCTGTGCAGGGTGGACATCCCTTGCCCCCTCCCTGGCCCTCCCGGAGGGGAGCCACAGGGGCCTTTCCTGCTTCCAGCTGTCTAAAAGCCTCCGTCACCTGTAACTTGTCTTTGCAGCAAGTAAATCCCGTTTCGACTGACCCTTTTCCTGGGAAATCCAAACTTGACAAGTTTTCTGAAATGCTCTGTTTCACCTCCATGCCTACTATAAATAATCTGATATTTAAACAACTATTTTTCACTTGATGATAAGTCTTTCTCAGCTGAGGATACCTTAGATTATACTGTGGCTTTTTCTCGTTAATCTTTTAATGGATGACACTCCTCCATCTCTGGCTTTTTCCTGCAGCCACAAAGGCTTTCCCTGCATGGAAGCAGAGATTAATCCTTTTAGGATTTGCAGCTGCTTCCTCTAGACTAATTCGCGCACGTGCCCCTTTCATCGCTTATTCTTCCGTGAATATTGTCAGCGATCTGCTTGATTCTCGCTGCGCAGCCTCTTCCCTGGTCAAGAGTGCGCGAGTCAGTATCACCACCTCTTCACACAGACACCTTTGGGTCTCAGTTGCCTCAAAATTTGTTCTCTCTTCTGCATCAGCTAAGAAACAGAAGCTTCTGAGAATGTTCCTCTTGTCACTTCTAACGTGGACTTTTGTTAGTTGGCTGTTAACAGGACACTCTTGATTTCAAACAGGCAACGGGTTTTGCCAGATACACTCTGGGTCTTGGGTCACCCATCCTCTTGAACTTCCTGAGATGACACTTACCCAGAGCAGCGCACATGGGATAGTCTTAAGAAGAAGCCGATCATTTTGTCGACTTGTGTACAATATGTAAACTGAACGTGTATTAAAATGTAATGTGTCCGTGAATATCATTCAGACTCTGCAGCTATTGCTTTCTCGTCCTTGGTCCGTGGGCCATAGAGGGCAGGTCGGTGACCAGGCAGTGAGGCAGGTGATGGCATGCGCGAGGTGGGCCGGAGGCAGGCGGGATTCCCCAGCCTCCCAGGCCGACGCTTACAGCCGAGCGTCCCCCACACCGCCCCGCCCTCCGTGAAAGGACCCCTGACGGTGACAGTCTTTGAGACCCCAGGCAAAGGGAAAAAAGGGAACAAAATCGTCCAAACAATGTGATTTTTTTTTGGTGAGAACTCCACCTAATGTAAGTCAGCTCTGATGCTCAAGGGGCGTCTCTTCCCTAAAACTTGCCCTGGCTGAGATCACCTGAGCGAAGCCACAGAAGGGACCTCATAAGTCACGTCGCATCGTCCTCAGTGTTCTGTTTTGTTTTGTTTTAAAGAAACCACGTCCTCCCAGCCAGAAGTTCTTTTTCCTACTCCCCAGTGCAAGATCAGTGCAGACCCGGGCATGATGTAAGTGTGTTAGCCAGCTCTGTGACCAGTTTAAACTGAATCAAAGCTGATTCAAATCAGAAGCAATTATCTCTAGTAATGGGCCCCCAAACTGGCTCCTGTTTACACTTGGAGTTGGGGGGACACATTAGACCCCCTTGTTGCGTGAGTCTTCGTCTTCCAGACCCAGAACCTCTGTGATTTATGCGGGTCCTGGCAGGAGAAGGAACTGTCGCCCTTGGTTCCCTTTCCTGCTGAGCCTGAACTTGGGCTCAGTCCTCAGGGGTGGGGGGTGAGCCTTCCTCTTGGTCTCTGCCCTTCAAAACATTCTCGTGTGTTCTGTCCTTCTGAGGCACCTCCCTCGGGTATTTTCACCTTAGACATAGGAATTTTAATCATGTACATCACATAACATTGTTTTTTAAAACCTGGTTACGTTTATTTAAATTGAAGATTAGAATTCTAAACTTGAGCCAAGATACGACTTTTCTCTAAAGGTTACTTGTTGCTAGAACTTCCGAGGATTTCCTCATCAGCTGTGGGGGCCGTGCAGGCGTTGGGAAGTTACTGGCCGGGAGCAAGCAGAGCCTCGGCCCCTAGCTCCTGTCGTTCCGGGTACAGATAGTTCACTCACCTTCACCGCAGGCCGAGTTCTGAGAAACAGTCCTCCTTTCTAGCACCTTCCACCCCCTTGGTTCCCAGCAGTATTTCCAGGGAACTTTGTGAATCACTCCTGCTGTGGACTCGAACCATGGCCTGCACAGAGGGGGTGTGTCTGTGTGGAAGGAGGCACGGGACCCCCTGGACAGCTAGCTGCCCTCAGCAGAAGTCGTCCTGAGGCTTCAGCTCTCATGTTGGGGGAGACAGGGAGCACCCCTCGGACACCCTTGTTTCAGTTAGAAAATCATTTTATTCTGCAACAGCAGAGCCACCTGAGTGCCCCATTATAAGCATGAGGGTCTGTATGGAGCCGGCCTCAGGCCCCTGGGGTCACATAAACCACAGACAAGACCCACCAGGACCCCGTGAACCCGGTGTGCCCTGAGATTTGCAGGGCTCCCCACCCATAGCAGTACCGTGGATGGTGGAACAGGCGCCCTCACGACGGTGGGGTGGTTTACACCCTGTGAGAAGGGGGAGAATTGGGCCCACCTGGCAGGTGTGGAAACTGAGGCTGGGTGGTCGGCGGCTCAGTAAGTGGCCCAATTGCCTTTTCCACACTTCATGCTGCCTTTTCAAAATTAGTAACCCTGTACTGGGTCTGGCTTTGGATGAGGAATTAAAGGTTTGTGCTCAACTGCGTGGACATCCAAGCTCTGACTTTCTTCTTTCTTCGGAAGGTTTCAGCTTTAGAGCTCATGCAGTCTTCTCACGACCCACAAGGGGAACTAAATGGGGGTCCAGCCCGTGAGGCTGAGCTCCCAGGTGGGGCCTGGCAGTGGCTGTGGGAGACCGTTCCCGGGGTCTTCTGTCATCCCCGGAGGGCCTCCCCCACCGTCTGTGTCCCTGCGTGTGTAGAAGGGTGATTAAGTCTGTGCGGCGGCGGGACGGCATTCTAAAAATACCCTAAGAAACGCAGCTTGTTGCAGGTGCCTTGTGTTTCACCATAAGGAGGGCAACTTAAAGTGTCTCACACGGGAAACGGAGGGGAGCGAAGTGTAGGGAAGCTTCTGCAGTAAGAGGGCCTCAGGACGACTCCAGTTACACACAGACATACACATACACACTCACACAAATGAACACACACACGTGCTAATAGAGCAAAGCCGCCCTGCGCAGCTGCGGGTCCCGGAGGAAGGCCGGGGCTGCTCTCTCTGTTTCAGTCAGCCCCGGAGGGCCTGTCCCGGGGGACGCTGGCCCCATGGACGGGTGTCATGGGACTGTTTGCACTTACAACCAGAACTGACTGGCCGTAAGAACTCACATGTTCTAAGAGCCTCCCTCCTGTTCCTTCTCTTTCTGATGGCTGCTGTTAGGCCCAGGTTACTAAGGGAGAGACCCAGTGGTTGGGTTTGGGATTATGTTTTAATCACCTTTAACCGTGCTCACACGCAAGTCAACCAAAAACAAGGCGAAGCAAAGAAAGGAAGGAAGGTGCTTCTGTGCCCTTCCCTTTATAACGGGGGCTGCTCTTGCAGAGGCACCTGGAGCCCCTCTGGCAGGGCCTGCGATGCAGTCTAGGGGTGTGTGTCTGTCCTCCACCATCTGCCAGGTCTGGAGGCAAGTTATGAAGAAGGCTGCAGCATGAAAAACCAGACTTAGGTTATCAAAGGAAGGCTCAGATGTAGCAGCAAACTCTGTGAAAGCAAAGCACCGAGCGCGGCCTCTCCCGTCAGAGGCGTCAAGTCATCTGTGACATGGGCGCGTCTGGCACCCGGCTCACCGTAGACGCTCAGTGACTGTCACCATCACCACGGCAGCACACACACGGCCCACAGTTCAGGGTAAACTGCTGGGTTTTCTGGCAACATTAAGCAGAAGGAAGCTGCAAGCGCTAATTTACTGTTTACCAAATGACTTTGTGACCTCCTTGGAATGAGGAGCACTTCAGTTCACTCTGAACTCTTCTGAGCCTCCAGCTTTGGAGAGCTTTATAGCAGGTCCTTTAATTTCGAAAGAAACATAAGGAGAGGAAAGACACAGTGCAGCGTTTCCGTGTGTGTGCGCCTGCACATGGGTGCTGTGCACGTGTGCATACGTGTGTGTATGCGTGAGCATGTCTGCACTGTGTGCATGGTGCACATGTACATGTGCGTGCGTGCGTGTGTGTCTGTTCATGTGAGCACATGTGTGAACATGTGTGTGCGTGTATGTACATGTATATGTGTGAGCAGGTGTATGCATGTGTGCCTCTGTGTGTGTGCGTGTGTACATGTGTGTGAGCATGTGTGCATCTGTGCATGTGCGGGTGTGTACGTGTGTGTGAGCATGTGTGCCTCTGTGCATGTGCAGGTGTGTACGTGTGTGTGAGCATGTGTGCCTCTGTGCGTGTGCGTGTGTGTACGTGTGTGTGAGCATGTGTGCCTCTGTGCGTGTGCGGGTGTGTACGTGTGTGTGAGCATGTGTGCCTCTGTGCGTGTGCGGGTGTGTACGTGTGTGTGAGCATGTGTGCATCTGTGTGTGTGTGAGCAGGTGTATGCATGTGTGCCTCTGTGTGTGTGCGTGTGTGTACGTGTGTGTGAGCATGTGTGCATCTGTGTGTGTG